>NW_025776610.1:0-38269 GCF_021130785.1 Homalodisca vitripennis | reverse complement strand
TTTCATCTGCCTCCAAATACGTGCTACATTAATATTTATCATCATATTATTAAAGATTTTAGAAATAATAAATTATAAGAACGCAACTTAAAAGCACGCCCGTGCGTGTGTGTACGATTAGACTAACGTGCAATATTGTTCATGGTGAGCCATCAGCAATACCGGGACTTAAATACTAAAATAAAATTTTTATTATAGTGGATACTGCTTTCCGTTTCACATGCCAACGCTACACTTTGTATTCTGACAATTCCTCAGATTAATAAAACAAAGATATTAGAAGATTTCAATGCATTTAAATTTTAAAACAAAAGTTTAAAATTTTGAAAACTACAATTAAAAACGGAAACATTGCTTTTAAATACAACATATTTTTAAAGTTTTTTGCATATATAGGTACAATGATACATTAACATTCATACATGATACATCAATTGTAGCCAAATAATGAAATGTTATTTTAATGAATTCCAGCACAAAATTAAAAATTAGAATGAACAGCCATCCCTACAAGAACGGGTTTAAAGCAGCACCAATTTGATTTAGTGTTCTATTAACCATTGTTAACCAATGTTTTGCATGGTCATTTTTGACTAAGTAATAAGCATGGGATTTTTATAATTTACAAATAATTTATTGATCACTGCCCTTTAATGAATGTCAATTAAAAACATGGGTAAGAGATCCAATATACAAGTATGAAGCATCTTGAACCTAAAATGAGAAAATATACTACCGACAAAATTTTTAAACGGTAAGAATTTTTTTGTCCTAAAAACAGATTATTAAGGGGTATTTCATATATGTGTATTTAGCGTAGAATACGGCACATAGTATATAATACATTAATGCACACGTGTTTCCGGCTATATAAGTACTTCTGAGGATGACCAACATTTATTGCCTTGGGGTGTTAAATAAGGAATTCGTTGAGAATTCGTTATCTTATAACAGTCATAAGATGCAATTTAAATTGTATTAGCTCATAAATCTTTTGAAGGGATAGACTAATCTATAGCAAGAGAGAAAAACGTCGTTAAATTCGTTGTATATAAATAATATATACTCATTCAAAAAAACTTAAAATAAGCTACTGAGATTAATTTTTTTATGTAAGTCAAAGGATATACAAATATTTTCTTATACTTTAAAGATCACAATAACAAATTGATCAAATTAAAAAAAGTTGTTTCTACTGTAAATACTTGAAATTATTTATACTGTTACTAAGAAAGAAGTCTACAGAAGGCTAGATCAAGACGAGTTTTAGCGTGCGAAACAGCGTTCCCTTACCGGTACTCGAGCTCGGGCCCTGCAGTTGATAAGCTAACGCAATAATCACTTAGCTACCAGGATGGTTGAAGATGTCTACTCAACACGTTATGGAAACTATTTCTTCACTTGGTGTACTTTACATGTGAAAGTACAGCTATTTAATTTTTTCTCACAATAGCAAATGTGAGTCTAGGTGTCTAGGAAGGTTTATTGTTTGAAAGTTACAATGGAGTCCAGTGAGTCATTGAATGTATGAAAATCTACGCCTTCAACTGTAGACCAATGAAAGAGATCTCTGGTGTAAATTTAAATAACGCATTTATAGAAGTAAAGCCTGTAGATTAAGTTTCATTTGCTAAAGTTTTCTATCGAGTTTATCTTGTGAGTGGTCCCGTCCAATCCACATACGTAGCAGGTTCCATGTACAGCTGCCATCTAACATTGATTGATTGATTTGTGTTTCTTACCAATGCTATTTTGAAATTCTTAAGGGTTTTGTATAAGTTTTTTGATGAGTTATAGTTTTTGTGTGTAAAGAAATCATAAAATTATTTTATTACACGTTTTCGAATAATGCATTTTAAAATTTAAAAACATATTTGTTTTGTAAATTATAAATATAGTTTATTAAAGTATAATAGGCAATAAGTTAAGTAAATTTTTTACCATCCAAACATTTGTTTTTAAAGACTATAAATATGTTAAGAAAAAAAACCGTTCTCATTTTTCTTATTTTGCACAGTTATGGCACCAGTGCATGGTTTTAGAAATATTTTACCAATTAGTATTTAACTTTGGTTAAATATTATTTTTACGAAAATATACATTAAGCAAGCTAAACATTTGAACAGCATAAATTATTAAATAAATAATTTTCTGACAGAGCAGTAACAACACAAGTGATGTAAGGTTATTGTGTGTCGAATGATCTAATGGAGCATTAGATTTATTATCACTGCAATAAATGGGGGAACAATCTTCTTTAACCTTTTCAATTCAACTAAGAATAATGCTATCCAAATATTTTTGTCATTTAAATTATAATAATAACAAGTATAGTACAAAAATGTTTGTTACAAACACACACTCTAATCACAATATCGAACTAAACATAGTGTTGACACTGACACGCGTGTGCAGTAACACAAAACACTAACGGCATTGGTCACGTGCGTAGATGCCGTCCAACATAGCGCGCAGGGTGGAATTCCCCCTCCTCTCACAGACACGGATATGGATGAATCAACTGTTTTATGGAAAAAATAATGTCATACAGTCAATGAGGCACTTTTGAAGAAGCGGAATAATTTAGAATTTGATAAAAATATTTCATCAGACCCACTATGTTTGTTAGGTGCCATCTAACAAGGGTATCTCTCACGGGTTCGATAATTTTACGTGATTTAGTTAAGAATGTTAAACTTAGTTACCTAGCGTACACTAATTTATTTAAATTGTCTATATTTGGCTTATGAAAATTTCAGAATGATTGCTGTTAATGATAAGTAACAAGTATTGATTTTTATCAACTATTGGAAGACAGGCCCAACTATCTCTCTCCTAATCACCTTTTTCGAAAACTTTATCATATTTACAAAACAAGAATGGATACCTAACTCAACCATCAACAATTATAACTTTCTGTTTTATTTTAATTGTTTTTCAAACATATCAGATTTTCTAGTGACTAGTGTTATGATTAATAGTCGCTAAACTAGGATGTAAACCACTTTGGGTAACATGATATAGAAAGAGCGGAAGCTGATATTTCTAAATAATAAAAGAAACTTACCCATGTAGGTCCTTGTCCTGGTCCTGCTCCTCCCCATCGCATCCTGTTCCTGGTGGTGGTACTCAGGCTTACTGCGAATAGGTACTTTTGAAAAAGGAAGCTGAACTATCAAAACAAATTGAAATACCTCCAACATTTTCCTTGTTGTTTCCATGGAAATCTATAATAATTTAAAAAAGCATTGCTATGAAGTATGTTTCACCTGTTTTATTAGCTGAGGACATTTTCATATGCATTACAATAATTGCACGTCTAAAAAATGTAATACAGATCAGATCTTCAGATAATGTGGTACAATATTCATAAAATTTTTCTTTAGTAAATTTGGACACGATGGCCTTACCCACATACTGGTCTTTTTAAAATCTCAGACTCATTAAAAAATAAGATGGCGCCAGAGTCTTGTATACCCTATTAATCAAATGTAATATTCGATGTATATGGTAATAATATATGCTGAAGCATTTCTCGAGAAATCAGTGTTTCCTAGATGCTGGGAGTTCTAGGTGTCAGAGGATAAGATACTCACAAAGGTTCAGAATGTATGCCATTCCACAGCTAAAGATTTAACAGAGAGCTGTCTTACAGTGATTACGATACCCCAGTGTAAATATGGAGGCTTATATAATCATGGAAACAGAATGAATCTAAAGGCCAATTGGCCCAGAGGTTTAAGTTACATTTTGCAGACATCTCCCCACTCAATAATTTATAATACCATGATGATATTTTCATGTCAATAATAAACTTGTTTTGTATCCAATAAATCTTGTACCAATTTCTATTGACTCGCAAGTATTCGCTCACTGGCTGGAGGTTTAATACTTTGAATAATTTCGAACCACTCCATCTTAGTTAAATTATACTCTATCTACTATAAAGTTATTATTTATATCTCATAAAATGTTTAATTACTAAACTTACTGTAACACCCTTAACACAAAACCGCTCCTGAGTATCCTCGTGTAAAAGCGCATCATGTGACAAAGTGGTGGCGGAGCGAGTTTGGTAAATGTCACGGTAACCTAGCTCTTCGTTATCACAGTGTCACAGGTTAAACTTGAGGTTTTAAATTAGTCCAACTTAAAATATGTTATATAGTTTTGTTTTCAAAATCATTATTTATGTAAATGTCGACGTGGTATAACATTAGCTCAAATAATTAATTATTCGGTCATAGCAAAGGAGGTGAGGGCTAATTTGTATTGTTTACATACACAATCTGATTAGTATTAAAATTGATAGTGACATTTCCTCTAAGAAAGAACTCGAACAATATCTTCACTAGTTCTGATGGAGGCCAAAATGGGAGAGTATAACAAGGGTTTAAAACATGAAATAGTTATTTTTTACACTTTATATGTTTGGTTTAACACGTTTAAAATCAACATTAAGACAGAAAATAAATGTTATATTCCCACCAGCTAACCACGTACAATAGAAGTATTTAATTTATTAATGTAGTTTTCTGACGGTTATTCTATGTTTTATGTATCTGATGGTCGGATTAAAATGTATCAAACCAGAAGAAATACACCTGAACTCACACCAAACATGAAATTTTTTCTTAAACAGGTTATGTGTGTAAATAATGTAAGTTGGATGTTACCTCCAAGACCATCATAAATAGATTTGTATTAGATTCACTATTTTTTTAATTCACCTGGAACACGTGCCTAGTAAATTAACACTTGTGCTCACAAGTGCAACAAACAATGAACATTTGCGAACAAATAGGTTTTTCAATATTTTCTTATGAATATCATGTTTACGTTTAATTGTAAAAGCACATTTAGTTCTAGTTCATAATACATTAATATTAAAATTAACTGCAAATAATTTTTAATTGATGCAGTCGTAAAATGTTGCCACAGTGTAAAAATATTCCAAGGTAGAGCCGTCATTAGGTCTTACACATATCAGCCCAACCGCGTAATCTCAACCCTGCGTGCAGCAGCTGCTCTACCGATTATTTTCAACAGAGAGATTTTAAATTATCAGTATTCAAGGGATTTGGTAATCTAAAAGATTTATTCAACGTCACGTTTTATAGTGTCCTAGTTTCCATGAAATATAGATTATAATTTAAAACTTTTTACACCTTATTACTTTTTAATGCCGAACCAAACCAAGTTCTTGCGATTTTCTAAAATGTAACATTATCTCTGCAAACTCTTATATATATATATATATGTGTGTGTGTGTGTGTGTGTGTGTGTGTGTGTGTGTGTGTGTGTGTGTGTGTGTGTGTGTGTGTGTGTGTGTGTGTGTGTGTGTGTGTGTGTGTGTGTGTGTGTGTGTGTGTGTGTGTGTGTGTGTGTGTGTGTGTGTGTGTGTGTGTGTGTGTGTGTGTGTGTGTGTGTGTGTGTGTGTAGGATAACCGGAATTCCGATTACAAGGAAGGGATATTGAATTTTTTATAATAATAATAATTTCCTTCTATGTATCAACCTACATCGTGATCTAACTTATTTGAAAAGAATAATGCGATTAAATCACTAAAACACAATTTTATAAATGTATCGATAGAGACATAACTATACCGTAATTCCGATACAATTATGCTTCAGTTGAATACAGTATGGAATATGAATAAACCTCACTTTATGATACTATATAAACTCATGATACTTTTGTGTAACTCCTTTTCTTATTATTACCATGGGATTCAACTAAACAGTTACATCTCTTTTGCTATTATAATGGAAATATAAACAGTATTTTCTTACAATAAAATCTAAAATGCTATTTAATTTTTAATATTTTAATTTTTGTCTCACGTATAATGTATAATTTATTGCCTATACAGGATATATATTTATCCTATATGGAATTATCGGGTAAACACATCTTTATTTGAATAAAAATTAGACTTGTTATCTCTTGCGTACACGTATGAAATCATAGTGGTTTTTGACTGATTTCATAGTATATGTTTACAAATTATATATATGTTAGATGTAAAAATAATTGATGTATTCAATGTGGATACTGGCTTTATCTCCTATACAGTGTGACACTGTCACAGACTTAAGTATTGGAATCTGTAGACATGTTCGTCTAAAGAGATCCAAAAATGTCGGCGGCAAGAAGCTCAAAACGAACTCTTTGCGCCATTTGCACATCTAAGACCCCTAGACTACAAAATAGAGTGCGATATAGGTCAAGATGTATTAGAATTATCTCATTAAGTACATATTAGAATGCCCTACCATGTTTAAGACCCAATCCCAAACCGCGTTGGAGCTACCAAATTTTCTAGTATTTTAAAGTAGCCATGGTGGAAAAGATGGATTCAACGTTAATGTTAAGTTTAGCTACAGTTAAGTGCAGCCTCTGAAATCTGTGTCCTGTAATGTTATTTTGAAGAGATCCAAAAAGAATCGGCGACGAAGAAGCTCAAAACAAACAGTCTGCATCAGTTTAAGACGCTGCACTAAAGGGAAGGTGAACTGGAGCTGAATGCTATACATAGGATCTTAACTTGATGGTAGTCTTGTAAAAGCGTATCATGTTAAAAAGTAGTTGTGATGGAGTGGAGTTGTTAAAAGCCAAGTTAGCTAAGCGCTTAATTTTAAACTTCAGAAAAGCTCTTGATGTTTTGTTTATGATTTTTGTAAGGCCATCACGTTCTCTTTTTAAATTATAATAAACTAATTAATGTTAAATACAATACCTCCATGAATAAACTATTCCTATATTAATCGATCATTACGAGTCCTACTCTTAAACACGTCTGAAATAATAGACTTAATTTCTAACATAAAAATTACAAATTGCCAATTATAAAGTGCAAGTACAAATTTAAAATTTTTACATCTTAGATAAAATATAAGATAAAGTAGTTTAATTACAGTGGAAACCTAATTTAATTTGCATATTTATCCAATTTAGCTCCTTCCCTTAAAATAATTTTAATTGCTGCAGTCATTAAATATGGCCCTCTGCAGATTTTGCAGAAGGAAGTTCATCATTAAAATCTCGCAGACGTCAGTTCAAGCGTATCGTTAACCTGTGAACCGTGGCTCATCTGAGTGCGGTATTACGGGCCATTTATTTCAACGATTAAAATGTTTTATTGAAATTCCTTCAAAATTGAATTTTAATATTATTTATAGTTTTATTAACATATAAAACGATCCATCTAAAAAAATGTGGTGCTTTGAATTACTTATGATTCCCGAAATTATTTTTAAAAGGGATATATTAAATTTTTAGGAAAATGTTAGTATAATTACTATTGCAATTAACGCTTTTAAGGTTTTATAATTGATTTGTTGGGTAATTTTTTCACATGAAATCTAAAACAATGAGATAATTACATTTTTGATGATGCCTTAAGGATCTACGCGTATTTCAGGGAAATTTCGTAAACTTTGTAATCATGTCCAAATAAAACTAGAGTTAAATATGTTAAATTTTTAGAGTAAATTGGTTAAAAGTTAAGGGAACTGAAATTTAACTCTAATATGGTTTTAGAATATCACTAGCTATCAACAAAGATTCCTCGAGACATTAATGTGTTATCTATAAAAAAACAAAAATAGCATTGCCTCCAGTATTCTGTCATTTACTTACTTTAAAAATGTCATGTCGTCATCTTTTTCAGTTTTTATTTGACCTGAGAATTACTAGAATTATGAGAAAAGCTATCAACTAATCTTTTAGTGCTTCTTATCAAATTATCTGGCATCACAGTCTGTGAAATACAAAGTAAATTTTTACTGCCGTCAGGAATGTTATATTAAAGATCTATATGTACATTTTACATAAAAATTATTTCATCCCCGAAAAACAGATACTCTACATTTTCAATTATATATTTAATATTTTTTACTGCTTCTTTAGGAATAAATTAACACTCGCGCAAAATTATTGGCTGAACTTTAGTGAAGCATATAATTGGGGTGGTTGATATATTTATGTTTTGCATATCTCTACGTAGGACATTTATAAGGCAAATTTAAATATCGAATTGAATTTTTTCATTTAACTTTAACATGGACCAGTTTGAGATGCATGGAGAAGGCGACGTTTGGTATGGCGTATTCCTAACTTTTTATACTTAAGATTAAAAAAAACATTGCAATATTTATGGCCAACCTGCAATATCAAGGGTTTTAAAACGTCCTCTTTGAATAGTAAAGTAATTTTGTTAATTATTTATTGAATTTTCCTAGTAATTATAATTGGACCTACTTTCCCATTATTTGTGTATTGGAAGTCACACTCAGGTCGCTGCTCTTTTTTTATAAAACATTGTAATCACAGTCACAAAAATAACACAAAAGTTTGAATTTGTATAAAGTTTATAGCTTTTAGACATAATAAATTTGAATAAACACTAATTTCATAACAGTAAACTAAATTATACTGTTGTATCATTTAATACTAATAAAGTTGTGTCTAGTGTAAAGTTTTAATTATTTGTTTTTTTTTTCAGTAAAGCTTTAGTAGGGCTTTAATAGTAGAATTAACAATGGGTTTATTGGATTTTAACATATCAAATGTATAGTGTGATGGTAATAGTAATTAATACGTAATTTCATATAAATTAGTAGTAAATGTTACATATTCAGACCATGTTACTAATTTACAAATTATATTTCTACTCTATTTTATAATTTATTCCCGAAAAGAAACATATATCTTAGGGTAGGAGACATCCTTTTAAGTCTTTATTTCTTTTTTGAAATATTTTTGTCTCTTTCGATGTTAAATGATCGACATTTTTAACAATCTAAAGCAGTAGTACAATATATACCAAACGTTTGACTACTTTATAGAATGTTTTCAAAGGCTTTTTCACTTACATGTCTGCTAAAACATTCATAAGCATACAATGACATAATACTGAGTGAACTCGTGGAGATAAAGCTAACAATTCTGCTGGCAGGACAGTTTTTCAGGATAATTTAAACAATCAGCTCTCTCCGCTTGATTACTCTTTCAGCCCGGGTTCTCACCGAGTAATGTTTCATCTCTCCAACCCAATTAACCGACTCGGTTTACTCGCAGGCTAAAGTAATTACGCAAAGCAAACGTTTCACAGAGAATTAGGGCAAAGAATAATCTAATTTGTTAAAATTTACCTTTCCAGAAAATGGAATTTTTCATTCTTATATATCCAGGAGCATTGTTCAGTGGGTAATAATATCTGTATTATCCTGCAAATAATTACTTTCTTATTAATTATAATTAAATGTTCATTTTATTTTATAATTAACTTCATTTTCCAATTCAATTACTTAAGCTACTATTATGAAATGTATAATATTAAAGGATTCACTTAAATTTGATCTGTGCCTCTATGTGTCTATAACTACTAATTTGTCTAAATATTTGGTATCTTTCGAAAACTCTTACACCATGTTTAGGTTTTAAAACATCCGGATGTAGTGTTCTACTCCTGCGAATTTCTAAGGTTCTAAGGTAAATTGTATGACAGTATTTTTGTTTAGTTGCTTAGAGTAAACTGTTAGTGTATCCTGTTATAAACTGATGCTTATGCTCTCCAGCATTCATTGGGACATTTGTTCCTGAATCAGCTCTGAGGGGAACCACATCGTCTTCCATGATTCAGTTCAGAATAAGCTTTTGCCTGTATTTAGTCGCATTATACATTATATGTATTTTCGAAACCCAGTTACTCATTAATAGTACTATTATTTTCTCCGATGTTCTAGGGACTAAATTCTTGGCCAAATAATAATAATATAATTGGCACGCATAGTAATGTTTTCTCTCTTAAATTTTGTAGCCGTTCAAAAAATTACAGGTTACCTTCTCACCCGTTTTGTGCTTAAGTGAAATTTTCATTTTTATTATTATAGTTTAGCACTTTTATGCGAGATCTGCAATCTGATCTCTTCTTCAGGTAAAGAACTAACCTAATAAATAATATTACAAACTAGGTTAAAATAAACAAATCTTACCAAAGCGTTGTGGCACGCCTAGGTCAGAAATCACAACCTACATCTGCAGATCTCGAAACTTAGTGTTACTGATTTATTGTTTCACTGAACGATGGCAAATGTCCCGAAAAATCCTGTTTCCTCCACAGTACCCAAAACTAGTAAACTACAGATTAAAAAATATAATATTTAAGGTTCGGTTCTATTGAACAAAAAGATTTAGAATAAGAAATTTAATAATTTTCAATATAGTAATATTTGTAAAGGAAACAGTTTAATTTACATCGCTATTTAATATTTATTTATATTTCATTGCTATTTTGAACAAAATATTTCATGCAGAAACAGAAAATAATTAATTCTAATTTTGAACTTAGAAATTAAGTACCTAATAAATAAAAATGTATGTGTTAGGTTTGCATATTATGAAGTCCACTAATTTTATAAAAATGCGTTATTCATTTAAGACACATTTAGCTTACATTTCTTTTATTTCTACCATTATATTATCACCTGAGTTAAATGATAGAATAATATTCAATTTATTTATTTCAATATATAAAGCAAATCAATGGAAATTTAAGGAAAACCCCCAACAGACCGGGAAATTAATAAATACCTGTGAATCTAAAATATAGAGATTTTATAAAAACAGTAAACAAATATCACAACTGTAGAAAAGCATGAAATATTTAAGGAGTTAATGCTAAACAAACGATGATCCTTTTATACCAATTCACTTAAATTACTTTATCAGTTTCACTAAAAGAACTGCATTAAATAATATAAAAATATTGACAAAAATATTTAAAAATAAGTTTTTTATACTTCTCTTGGAATGACAGGATAATTATGACCCATCTCGGATTAATATAATACAAAATCCTACAATCAATATCCTTATACTATCTTTATGGGTAAAAAATATGATGCATTACTGATTTATCTACTGCCAATGGTATCATAAAGTTCATCGCTTTTTAAAATAAAAATAGGCAACTCATTAATGTGCCATTTTTTAATCCAAGACACTACATACTAATAATATTCCTGTGTTGCACTAAAGTAAGCAATTTAAAGTACGCATGTTCACACACATGGCACGTCTGAAATAAAGTACTGAGTAAATAGTCTTGTACAAAAAATATGATATTTTCAAAATAAACATGTTTGCCTTACAAAGGAACTTTGTTCTGGAAATTAAAGACGCTAAGACCCCGTCATAGCTGGACGATAAGTGTGACAGACGTTTAAGAAAACTGGATTAAGTATGTTAAGGATAATGAAAAGGCATTGAAAAGTTTTGAAAAGCCTTAACTTTTAACAAAGTACCAGATCTTATTTGTTCTTGTTTACCGCATTGGTAAATTTTTCATATGAAATATTTTATACAATTTAACTAACGTTATTGGTTAGCGTGAAACTGAACCACCTTAAATATGAACTTGGAATGTATAATAAATAAAAAGTAAAGATTTATAAGATTGATTGATACCGTTGTTTTATTTTATTTTGTTTACAACATGCTTACAAAGGACATTCTGAAAATGTTCAACCCCACCCGAGTTTCCTCTTGATTTAGAAATTCAACTGACACATTATTATTCATGTCGATTCATTCTATTTTTTTCATGAAACACAAGTTAATTTATTATTTGTTACAGAGATAAATTTCATATTTTAAGTGACATTTGAATCTAAGAAGATGTTTTTATTACTAAATAAATTTAAATTCCCATTTCTTTTTTATTGTTGTAGAGAAGAGAACTCTGGTGGTAATTTATGAAACTTATTGAATAATTTTACAACTATAGAATATATTCCTCTTATAATAACCGAACAATCTGATTTTAATGTGTTTAATTTAAACAATTAAACATAATATAGATTCACATTTCAATCATAGTCAGCGAGCATACACCTTTTTCAACTCATTTTCTATATTTTACATACTTAAATAAGCCAGAAACTTTGTTGTAAAATACAAGTTAGAAAAACATTTTCATAACCATATATTATATCAGCTACCTACAAATGATTCATAAATTATTATTATTTAAGGATCATCGACAGGAACATTAAATACAAATTCTCCCTGTGCGCTTTGGGTACAGAGAGGATTAAAACAGCTCAAAACACTAGGTTAGTACTTCTTCCAAAACAATTTAATAGGATTTTTAAAGAAATTACAAAATAACACAATAATAATACAATCTAAAAATTCAATTTCCTTTGTAAAACCGCTTAATTATTACACAGGCACTGTTCTAATGTTTTACTGTGATTAGTAGTCACTAAAACTGATTTGAGTAGCAAGAGGTTTCTAAATTATAAAAGTGACTCATCCATGTGATTCCTGCCTCTTCCTGGTGGTGCTTCTCCGACAAGCTGCAAGATAAGCAACTTTTGAAAACACTACAACATAAAAAATTTGACTTAATAAACAATTTTTTAAATGGGAGTGCTCTGTAAAATGGTTTTAGAGTATACACTGCTGAATATATTTCGGTATGGTTTGATATTTTTGTATCATAACTTTCTCGTTGACATTGCGCCTGCGGTAAAATAATGAAATGCTTCTATCAAACCTTACGGGACATAATAGTACACAAATGAGAATCACAACCCGCTTCACTCTGTGTATTGAAAGTATCGTTCATACAGAGGGTCAGGTGTATGTTAGATGTAGCACTGATGCTGTAATATAGAAGAGGTTTATCTTCAAGTGCCTATATTAAATATATTGAATGTTTTTTCATGGATCATTTTCTATATGACATACAAAGCACACTAGTGTTACATTTATATATTTAAATGACGTTTTTGCACAAGTTTGTGTCAGTAAAACATGATTTTAATGAAAATGGAAGCTTATCCTAAATATTTTAAATATAATTTCGCTTACTAGTTAAAACTTACAATTACCTGCGCAGTTAAACTTAGTTTTTTGCCATAAAATACCAAAAGTTATTGCGGTCACTTAAGAATTAATTTTACAAAGCTAAATACATTAGATCATAGAGACTAGAGTGCTTGATGTCCTGGGTACGATAACAAACACGACTAAATTCAAAGGCTTTTTGTTTAGGAAAGGAGAAGGTATATTATATGTGAGAAAGGTTAAATTTGTACATAGTCTAGGACTGCAAAACGCACTAAAGTTTTCTTCATCTGCCAAACACATGACGGAACTAGAATTTGTTTGGCAGCTGGGAAACAGTCCGAGCTATTTTGTAGTGTAGATATTTCTGGTATCAAAACATGCAGAGTTAATTTTAAACGTCTTCGTCGCTAACACTTCTTTGGATCTCTTCAGACAGAAACTGATTCTAGTTTCCAGGAGTTACGCCTGTAGCAGTACCCTATGAGGTCAAAATATGTTTTTGGTATTAGTTTAAAAGGGAACAAACCCAACATTAGTTTATTTTTAAATTACAACGGAATTGCCTTATACAAATTACCTACTTAAGGAAGATCCCACATACTTCCTTGTTATGTTCATAACATGATGTTAAGTGATCAACAACTGATCTTCGACAATTCAGTTCGTAGTGTAGAAAAAATAACTTAATTAGTTTGAATAACATAACATAACATAAACAACAGATACAGCATTTAAATCTCCTACAAATAGACCTAAAAATGCAAGTAAGATGTTAGGAGTAAAATTATATTAAATTATTTAAAGTATCAAACTAAACACTACACGCAATTAATTGAATATTACAACAAAATTTCAATTATATAATTAGTTCATTAGCCTAATTACTATAATATGTCAGTATATAATTTAAAATATCTCAATATTTGTATGCGTGCAAATCTACATAATTAGGAGGTGCCCACGTCGATGTAACTAAATGTAGAAAGGACAAAGTATACTATATTTAAAAAAATTTTCTATATCTAAATTTAATAATTCATTCATGAATGTTGTTTATCTGTACTCAAGTTATGTGTGCATAATAACATCTTACTAGTTTATCTGCCTATAAATTGTGATATACTGGAAGTATTGTATTTAACAATGTATATAGCGTTTGTGTTTTTTATTATTATCAATACAATTATAAAAAATGAAAGAAATGGAATTCCAGGAATAAAGTAGAAATTTTCCAGTCCTATAAATAAAACTCAATAAATAATTGTTATAATATTAACAATAAGTTTACGTTGTAATCACGCTATTATATATATGCACTATTCTTGCGCTTTCTGCTGTGGTTATTAGTCGCTCGCTACAGCTAGGATGTAAATTGGTCTGGATGACGAAAGATAACAAATGTGGAAAATGTGATTTCTGAACAATAACAGTAACTCATCTACAAGTCCTGATCCTGGTCCTCATTGCCTGTTTGTTAATGGTTACACTCTGCGCTGAGATTTTGAGACTCTTGATACAAAACTGTAATATACAAAATATAAAAATACCTTAAACCATTTATTTTTTGTTTCCATGGATATAGTTTACATGACTTTGATTGTTTGAATTTTTACATGTTTTCAAGATTTTATCTTTTACCTTCACTTGTGGTTTTACCTCACATCTGCTTCGACGCATTCAACGAAATTTATATGTGATTATAAGCTCATATGCGTACCTACCATACAGACAAACATTTGAATAAAATTCAAATTTAAAGATTTGTTCCCTCATTAGGTTATGGTGTATGTGTAAATATATTTATTTTCAGACCCATTAGCCATTAGCCATTTACGCTAATGCTAATTTGTTTATTTACAAAACAATTACAACATTAATGTAAAAGATTTCCAGTATGCGGTTATGACATACCAGGTTCTATTTAGGTCTTACTGTTTATTCCGTTTTAAAGTGCAGTTCATTTCAACTTTATATCATATCTACATGCACAAAATACATTTTATTGAACACGAAATCGTAAGAGCTACAGTGTTCAAAATGGCTTTGTTACTATGTTAACATAAAATAATTCTAGTATTTAGTACATTTTCGTCGTACACATAAAACTATAAATTTTTTTGGAGAAAGAGGAAAGTCAAGTTAAAACATTTTTGTATAAAATATTAATTATTTTTCCTCCAACATTTTGAATTGATGTTAGTAAATGTAGATTATTCCTACAAATTTAGGAGTAGAAAACCCCCTATTTATTTTCTTATAATGTAGAGATCACCATGACAAATTAGTTCAATGACACCGTATCTAATACAGTAAATAGCTAAATGTGAACACCATTTATGCATTTTTGAGGAAGTATTTTCAAAATGTAAAAACAAACGAATATTAAACTTAAATATTATATTCAATCACTTTAAGAATAATTAACATATTAACAATAATCTACACTCACACAGCACGGCTTTCACTGATCAAGCTCTGGGGGATCACACCATACACTCCCATCCTTAATTAGGTCAATTATAACTAATTATGTGATGTTCATGGGACGTGACGCCAAAATTATATCAGAAATTAAACAGATGTTTACATTTCTGACAGTATTATAAACATGAACATGTTAACAAACAGAATAATTCACAGTCACGTATGTGTTTTTAATATTGTACTCGTTTTCTAGTTTTAATCATGATCACGGGGGCATTATGTTATATTTTAAAGAATGCGATATTGTGGAAAACTCTAGTTAGAAAAGACTAAAACTCTCCTCGGTTTATGATAATTATCTTATTTTGACAATAGGCTCCGTATTATATTGTTTTATAAACTTAGTTATTGTTAAATTATATTCAAGCAAATCGTTTCCGTAGCATTTTTTAGTACTGATATGTTTGGTACCATTGACGACATATCTCTCTTCTACAACAAAAAATAGGAACGACGATATATGTTACTCCCTGTACGTCATACTGTTGCAGGGGTAGACGTGGGTTGTGCTGAGTAACCAGCTGCTACGGGACTATGTGGAGGACTGTCAAAGGCGGGCTGATCACTCCGAGGTACTGCGGCCTGAGCGTCACTGAGGTGAACAAAGATTCAGATAAATATGTATCCAAATTATAGCTAAGTTATTTATTATTTAATAGAAGTGAATAAAAATATTTTCAAACCATAGTAGAGACGTTTATTTTAAGCATATTATTGTTCAGAGAGTAAAAATATTCATAAGTGAATTGATTTTGTAGACTTTGGTGTCATAAACTAGAAGTACTGTTTACTTCACCAATAATAAAATTTATTATTTGATTTATCTTACATTTTTTACTATAATTTGGAATCATGAGTGTCCCATGAGCCTTACTTCAGGCTGTATAACAGAATTGTGCTGGAAAGTTAAATTAACTCTTAATAAAGATAGTTACACAATTATTAGATACGATTTATAATATTAGTGAGGCTTTACAATATTGATGATTGGTATATATATATTTATGGGAAATAGCTAGTCCATATATAATACTGTACATTAAAATTTCCTAATTTATATTTTTATACTTATGCTTTGTTATACAAAAATTTATTTTAAAAAGCAAACATATGAATTCATTACATTGTAGTAGTATTTTTTGTTTCTTCTTCAGTTATTTGATGAGTGTTAGCGAAGCCTCTCATTAGTGAAGCTGAAAAAAATGTAATTTCTATCTTTCCTCTGTCTTTCCAATTGTTTCTCTGTCTATATGTCAGTCCTTCCATATTATATCTTGTACAGACTTTCATCTATATACTTAAAATTTTATATGAAGCCTTGTTTCAATATGAAACAATGAGTCCAATAATGGTTCACGTCACTCTATTGGATATGGCTTAGTATTTGTAAATGTTTTACGTTGGACTTATGTGTAACTATGTTGTAAAAGGGAAAATAGCAGAACAAATTAATTTGTAAATTAGATGATTGAATCATACGAGATGTTATCATGTGAAATAATAACACATGCAACGTATTCATAATGTCAAATAGAAGATCAATACAGAAAATTCAAGTCTAAAAGCGTGTAACCAGATTATATTTAAGTAGTTTTGTAACTTTGAGCAGTAGTAACCTTGCTACCTGACCATAACTGTTATTTAAAACACTGATGTAAAACTGAACTCATCGGATAAATTTTAATGTATCTTGTTTTATCTCAGACAAAGATCGTCTGTAGAATTGTGAATACGAGTAAAACATTTTGTGTATCGGTCTGTAGAAAGGAACGAATTCTATAGTGGTGCATGTTCATCCAGGAAATTTCCAGAGCGTTACTAAAATGTATTACTCAGTAGGCTAAAACATTTTCTTTTTTGACTGCTAGGGGATGCAAAACTGTCATTCAGACATCTCAACAATAAAATAACGTATCAACTTTAAACTTTGCATATCATATTTCAGTAAAGCTTTTTCGTGACACCTCGTGTGGCGTACTCATAACTTGTTTTAATTAAAATGATTGTAGAATAAAACGTGTTCAATGACTGGAGGTTCCCAGAGAATATCAAAACTGAGAGCTTTTATTGTTTATAATAGTTTTATTTGAACAGTATATGTCATAAAATACACGGTCAAAGCAATTTATATTCTAATTAATGTATTTCTAAGGATGAATGTCCCCGAAGTAGAAGTATACAGTACTTGAAACCGTTTATAACCTTTAATTAGCAACGAAAAAAATCAAAATTTCAGCTGTTTAAAACTAAATACCACCTTTCCTCGTCACTTTTAAAATATTATTTTTTAATTGACGCAATTTTAAACCTAAATATTGTCTTAAAAACTAGCGACCCTTAACTGCTAACTTAGAGCTCCAATTATATCAATAACAATTTAAATTCCCTGATGACTTCTAAGATTTATTACTACTGTTATTCAACTCTTATTGATGACTAAAATCACTTTGGTAATGGTCCTATTCTGCACAGTGCTCTCTAATTTTCAGCTAAGGCAGTTTTTACCACAACGATTCATTTTAGTTTGTCATGAAACAGAATTAAATTATTATTAGTTACAGAAACAAGAAGAATTTTGAAATTTAAATTTTAATCTAATAAGACCTTTATATTACTTTATCACTTTAATTGAATATTTCAAATATATCTTATACTGTGAGAGAGACATCTGGTGTTAAATTCAGTAACTAATTGAATCAATTGAACATCACAGACCATATTTCTCTTAAAAATTATCATCACAGTTTAAAACATTTATTAAATATAATAAATAAACATAACTCAGCTAGTAATTTTATATATAAACACCTAGCATGAACTGTTTTCTACTCAAGGTGAATATTTATCCTACTGGATATTGCAAGAAAAATTTCAAGTATATATAATTTATGATATATGTCTCCTTATAAATTTTAAAATATTTAGTGGATATGTATGAGCGAATACAAAGTTTTACTGATATTTGGTACTTGGAGTAGCTAAGTTCTGAATTGATTCTTTCTGCACACTTTGGGTACAGACAGAATTAAAGACAGCCCAAGACAAGGTTCTTTCTGTATTTATGCAAAGATTACAAAATATTTCATTGATTAAATAATTTCAAAGAAAAGCGAAAAACCACAAAATTAAAAAAATATGCAAAATGAATAAAATAGAATTTATTCCATTACCATTAAATTTGACCTGTTCCTGTGTTTTGTGCTGTAATTAATACTTGCTAGAACTAGGATGTAATTTGCTTTCGATAACGAGAGATAGTTTGAAGACCAACTTAGATCTCTAAATTTTAAAGGTAACTAATACATGTAAGGCCAGGTCCTGGTAATGGAGATCGCATCGTATTGTAGCTTATGCTTCTCTTACGTGCTACGCGTTGAATGGATACTGAACACAAATATGTAGAATTATCTAAAAACCAGTCAATAAATTTGTTGTCCTTTTATGTTTACATGGATATTAAACAGTTTTTGTACGTACGCTTCACGTGTTTACCTTAATTTCTCTTAGCATCATTGCTTCTTTACAAACCAATTTTTCTGGTTGTATTGTTGCCTATCTATATACATACACTAGAGGCAAAATGTTTTAAAAATATAGTTTTAATGTTATTTCTGTTTTAGGTTGTGGTGTATATGGTAATAGATCCAATGTTCATTTATTTTTTAGTTCCTTGGAAAAAATAGAAAAATACTGTTTCCTCTAAAACGGTTTGGGTAGATTTAGTAAAAAGCCCAGAACACACTTTTAGCAGCTTTAACACAAATTGGACTAATGAAATTTTAATTATGGTACTAAAAAACAAGAAAATAATCTTAAATAAATATTACAAAATATAATTGTTTATATTTAAGTATGGTATACGTTGTAATCTCCTTATCACGAGATATGAACTGTTCCATGATTTTGTGCTGTGATTAATATTCGTTAAAAATGTGATATAAAATACTTTGGGCAGCAAAAAATTGTGGAAGTAGATATTGCGAGTTTTAAATAAGAATAATTCACTCATCCATGTAGGCCCTGGTCCTGGTCCTGCTCCTTGGCATCGTATCCTGTTCCTGGAGGTGGTTCTCCGTCTTACTGAGAGTTGAACTACTTTTAATGAAGCAACTAAACTAACAAAATGAAAAAATAAAATCCAAACTAGTTTTAAGTTTCTATGGAAATCTATAATTTTAACACACATTAGTGTTAAGGATGTTTCAGCTGTTTCATTTATTTTTATTTCTATAATAAACTGCATATTTTTTTAACTTTTACTACCCGAATAACATACAACTTTTAAAAATTATTTCTATCTGAATAAACGTATATTCTCTGCAGACATCAGCATTATAAAGATTTATTGTCCGTATTAGGTTATTGTGTATGCTAAAAATATCTAGAGAAATTTTTCGATGTCGTTTAGCTGTTGCTCATTTACATATAAAAATCTGGTTATGTTTCAATAAATTTAGTATGACAATTCAAGTAGTCTATAATACAGAGCACGCTTCAATTTCCTTACAAGATTTGAAGCGTTAAAAATCTTATAACGTGAGTCAATAATGTAATTATATACATGCTTAATTAGGAATATGGAAAAAATCTTTTTACTTTACATAATATCGTGCAAAGAGAGGATCAATTAAATGAGCTCAAGCGTTTTTCTTCACAACCGCCTTGATATCTTGAAAGATCTATGGATATTTATTGAGAAGGGTATATTTCAATTTCCTTATAATAAAGATTGTATTAAAATTGTAGTTGAACACCGTTAGAAAAAGAGTGCCAAGCTTTTCGCATTTTAAAAATACCTGCATGTCTAAGAAAAGTCGATGACAAGAGTGATATCTGGAAATGGTGGAGAACTTTCGTATACCTCAAGTTTTTAGCCAATAGAGGTCAAAGCTCCAAACATTAAAGGCTCAAAATGTAAAACTTTTCATTGGGTAATAGTTACTATTTTCACTATTAGAATTTGTTATTTGTTACAGACTTTAGATAGGTTAAAAATGTTTGGTTCTTAAGCTCTCTCAGTTCGCGCCTCTTATAGGTTTGAAATTTCCATTCTGGATGATACGAAATCATGACTTCACCCACATTCTGATCGTTTTAAAATATTAAAGTTTTTCTGAATTCAGACGGCTCCAGAAACTGGGATATCATGTAGATAAAATCGAATATTCGAAAGTTATGTTAATGCCATAGACTGGAGCGTAGAGGTCAGTTTGCCCGAGAGGCTACGGATTCTAGTTATGGGAAGCTGCTAGAGGTTAAGATAATCACAGAGGATAATGATGCTTAAAAAAGGCATGCCAAACAGTTTTCCAGAGTGTGGTCTTAATCATTTGGCTATCCGTGTAATGATGGAGGATTCTAGAAAACAGAGGCGGAATGAATCTTAAGACTAAATTCGCTCAGAGGCTGAATCCCAATTTAGATTTTTTTTTAAGTCTGCTATCCCTATTCCTAACATTTCTAGCATTAGCATGATTTATTTAAAACAGTTTACACGTAAATCATAACTTTTTTTACAACAAAAGAATTCATAAGTAGATTCCTTTTTATTTACTGTAATTTATTTCATTGGATGCAGATTTAAGATTTTGAATAATAACTAACTACTCCGTTTTAGGTAAGTTCTGCGATATCTACTTAATAATTATTATCAATATTTGAATGATATTATCAAATTTTACCAAACACTCAAAACATTCACTGCAGACACAAAAATATACATCCCCACTAGCAAACCATTTACAATGGTAACATTCAATATATTTATGCAGTCGTCTGACGGTGATGAATTTATTATTTATCTATCAATTTCAAGGATACTCAGGTTATTTGTTTATACAGTTCTAGTTGGACCTTACCTCTAGACCATTGCAAGTGGATTTTTATTATATTCATTATTTTAAAATTTTCCTGCAACACGGTACAAGTAATAAATTTACATTTACAATGACACTGTTTAATTAAAAATATGTAATGCTATAACAACTAGTCCTTTACATTTTTTTGTATGAATATTTTGTTCACATATAATTGTAAAGGAACAGTTTATACTAAATTAATATCCAATTAAACTCTTTCCCTCTAAATAATGTTTAATTGCTGCAGTCGTAAAGAATTGCCCGCAGTGCGATGATTTTACGAAGTTAGAGCCATCATTAAGATCTTGTGGACATCAGCTCAACTGTATAATCTCAACCCTACGAACAGCGGATTATCTGTCGAGCGGTAATAAGAGTTATATCGTATATCGTAACTGTTACACCTAATCACTCTTTAATTGTATCGAACCTTAAATGTAATATTTACCGCTTAGTTTTAACAGTTCAGTTTCAAATTAGCTATATCCAAGTGATATTGTAACCTAATAGTATTATCCCAATGTTCAACAAGCCAACGTCACGTTTCATAGTGATAGAATTAAAAATATATTATTATTTTTTTTAAGTTAGGCCATAATTAGTTCTCCCCCACTGAAAATCTCGTGCTTCTCTAAAACCCCCAAAATATCTTTGTATACACTTAGAAATATGTTGTTTTAATTTGTTTTTTTGAATTACTTAAAAAAATAACTGTTTTCTTTAGGTAGTATCAAATGTTCAGGAACATAGGGTAGAAATTAATCAAACATTAACTATAAAAGTAATTCTACTTCTTAAGCGACTTCCACACGATTAGGTATATTTTTTCCTCCACGCAGTTGGTTCTATCCTAACAAATTAAATATTTTAATATGTAATATACGTTTATATAAAAGTATATAAATATATAGCTTTCATATATATATGTATATGTATAGGTGTTGATTTTTATGTTTCTTATGTTCTTTATTCCTATTTACTATATTTTGTTTTATTATCTGAACAAAGTTTACGCCAGTATAAAGAGCATACTTTTCTTTATTATCATCTTATTTCTTATTCCAAACATTTCTATATTTATATGATTTTTCTATACAAACATTTTGCCGTTTTAATTTTTTTTATTTTACACAACAGTGCGAGCTTCTGGTTCTGATTTTAAAGACACAGTTTACATTGACAAATAACTGTTATTTAAATCTTTTGTCAAGAAGTAAATAATTACTAGTCCAACTACTTTATATTGTCTGAATCTTAATAAAGTACAGCGTCCAATTAGTTAGGGCAACGCTTGCTATTGGGAAAGGCTTTACATTGATTTGATTTACAAACATTAATACAAGAGTTTTGAGTGCAGTTTTGTAATACCGTTGTTTGCGCCAAACTGCAAGTTGATTATGCATTCAAATGCACTTGTTGATAGAAATTGAGTTATACACAATCATGTCTTCTAAGAAATGAACGTCAGAGCGTCACATAACAGATAGATAAATAATTTAAAACAAACGTATAATAGAAGTAAAGTAGAATTTTAAATTTGAAAGGAATTGCTTAGTTAGACATAATTTGTCTTACTTGGTATGATAATTACGTAAAGATCACTCGATAACGGTAGATGAAATGATAAATTTACGTCTATTCTAAATGAGAAATGATCCTTCTGTATTCTATTATGCAAGCAAGTGAACTATATGTAATCCTTTACCAAGTTACTACTGATAGTTTTATATTGTTAGGAAGGCTGTTGACTGCCATGAATTGATTAGAACTTGTCTTGTTACGGCTATTGTTTTCGGTTTGATACAGCTGGACCAATGAGAGAACACCGCGGATGTCCAGCAGAATTGATTAGAGGGAGGGAGTATTTAAGCGCCAACTCATAATTTTCGCCCTTCTTGTGGTAATTTTCGGGAAATCAGTGGATTACTGTGTGCGGTGTTTCTAAATTTTTTTCCGCGAGGGATTTTGAGGTAAGCACCAAATTTATTGTACGTTATTTTGAAATAGTCTTCCTGATCTGATATTAAATTAATTTTGTTGTCTTTTTTATAGGAAAAAATTAAATTATAGAATTTACAGAGCAATCAGCATAATTAATTCTCGATGAACAATAGAGCTTAATAGAATCATACAAGTTACATTTGGTTCATACTTGCAAGAAAAGTTAAAATTGAACTTTGTCAATAACTTAAAATGAAATTTGGAAATTTAGTAATTTATTAATATTTAATTGAAACTGTTTTATTGTGAATTGCTAATTAGTAATTAATTTAACTTTAATAAGTTTTTGAGAAAGTCGTAATCTGAATTGCAAGCCTTTAAAGTTAAGGTTCAACTAGTGAAAAGAGAAGTTTAAATTTTTATTTTTGAATTGTGAGTGAACTTAGAAGTGAACATTTTTATTTTAGTTATTTCCAAGTGGTAGTTGATTTTTATTTTGAAACTTTATTATTTTAATTTAGAAGAGAGCTCTGATTTTAGTTTGATATATTTAATTAATATTTTTGTTTCTTGCCAAAGGAACTTTTAAATTTACTAAACTGTTTGTCAATTCTTTTTGGAAAGTAGAGTGATGAAATTTCTGAAACGATGAACTTATTAATTTGCCAGTTTAAAATAAATCCAATATTTTTATTTCGAACTTTGATTTTTATTTTAGACAAACCAGATAATATTTATTAGTTAACAATTTAGTAATAAAATTTACTGAATATTCACTGGGAGCTTACTATTCAAAAAATATTTTATATCGTCTTGGATGTCTTATTGATAATTACTGGAATATTAATATCTCCAAGTCTTTATACTATATAGACCAGTAGTAAGATGATCTGAATGTCCCAGTTACGTTCTGTAGACAGTTTTAGAAACGCAAGGTTATGATGAATGAGTTGTATTTTATCATTCGCCACAACTTAAACATTTGTATTATAAAGTTTTCAACCCCTAACACTATACTACGAGGTAGTTTATGTGAGGATTATTCGCAAATGCCATTTCCCGTAGTCAGACCCAGTACTAGAGAAGACAGTGATCTACCTACGGAGAGGTAAGACGCTATCCTGGTGATTGCAGAACCAGCCTACTCGGACCCGGATAAAATATCCACTTGAAAACATTTTCACATTTTCGGTGAGAACCCACATCGGGACGGTCCAAAAGGATTTCCTAGTAAAAGCAACCTTGATAATGTCGCTAGTGTATGGAACACGGGCTGAGGTCACAGTAGTTCAGTCAAGGAGGAAGAAATTCTTCCACAAATAGTATGGAGTAATTCAGTTATTATCCCAGTTGTTACGCTACGACTTTTTCGGGGAATACGGATTAGACCTGTTAGATAATTTATAGTTATGTAAAGAAGTAGTAAACTTGTAATTTGTTCATACAAAATTTCTTCCAATATATACATATTTTAACTGCGTTAAATGTTTTAATAAATGAACAGGAACGCTATGTGAAAACATGGTATTGATTTAAACAGATATTGTAACGCCCGGTATTGTCATTACATTATGCATTTAAAATGTGGACAATCTATTATAGTTGAACATTTAAAAAATGAAGTCTTAGTTCAACTAGTATTAACGTCAGCCACATAACATATACTTATTGTCTGTTATTGATATTACCCCATGTCTCCGCTTTAGTAATTTTATCGCCAATAAACTGACCGGATATGAGCGCCTCGCCGTCAGGCAGCAAAGAGTAATTGGACCATACTTCACTTTGTCACCAACTTCTATTTAATACAACGAGAGAGTGTCAATCTTGGATTTCAAATAAAAGAAGCTCAGCATTTCCTTAATGTAATTTTCAGGTCAACTTTTTTTAGCAATAAAGTTGTAAATAAGTTAATAAAAAAGAACAAGAACAAACAACTAAAGTTTATCTAGCTACTTAATACTTTTGAAATATTTTTTCCTTTCCTTTCGACGACGATTTAGTAATGTGTGTAATTTTTCGTCACTGCAGTGACCGAAAAATTAATAATAACCAAAATTTCATGACTGTAAAGTTTAATGGTAACATACAAGTTTTCCCTCTTATAATTTTGAAATAGTTACTACACAACGTACTAACATTATAATGTACCAAATAGTACCAAAATCTGGTTTTATTTAGTGATGAAAATTATACTATTTAAATAAGTCCAATGTGTATTGGTCTGTATCACTTAAAAACATTATGGTATGATTTCAAAACATCATATATCATTTTCACGAAACTCGGTTAGTATGTGGTTTTTTAGTTGTAATTATAATGTTTTTATTTTGAAGTAAAGTTACAAGTTTGCTCACTAATCTCTTTACCTTCTTCCTAACAATAAAACGAGTATAAAATAAATAATCTTTGACCAAAATTATTTAAAAATAATATTTTACATTGAAGATACTCTCATTTCACTCACATTTCTCATGCAATGGCTTATAATTGTCCCACATCTTGATTGAATACCGATTATCATGTGGCATACGATATAAAATGGTTTAAATATAAAACAAAACATATCAATAAATTTTTAATACTTCTTCAAGAAAATACATTGTTCTCGGATTCTCTCAACATGGGTATTAAGCAGGGACTCGTATTTAATTAAAATAAAACAACACTTTTCAGAAAGTTCTCATTGGTTTAGGCATAGACAACGTGTGACTGTAATGACAACACGTACCTTAGCAAATGTTGGATAACGGATTGGAATAAAACGATACAAGCAGATCTTCACGTCGAACCCCTGTTGGTATAAATTAAAATTCGTATGTCAAATAATACATTTTAGCTTTGAGATTTAATTGGCACTACTGTATACATTATTTGAATATACAAAAAAATTTTATTTCGATATTACGGCACAAAACTGATCCACAGATAGTTATGAAAACGTTAAATTCAATTACGATGTGAACCAATAGGAAATTATTAATCCGGCTATACTAGGAATTGACACATAGTCGAATCAAATAACAAACTGTAAACCACTATTGTCAGGTACGAGTCCAAGCGTTCTTATTTATTGGCAGACATTAACTTTCCTTCATTGGTTATACCACGGCTAATGCTATACAGTGTAAAAACCAAAAGTAAGGGGATAGGAAATGATCACTGGATAACAATTTATAACATTTCAGAGTGCCTAATTTATGCGTTTGGCCATGTACTTAATAAGAGATCTAGTAATTAGTCCCGTTATTTAAAATGATCTAATGTTTGATTATTATTATTTATTGAAGACCAGAATAAGCCATTCAGAAAATGACTTTTGCTATTTTTTCTGCAGACTCCTAAAATATTGTTCTTATTATTATTTATCATGGTAAGTAAGATATTATTTTCAGACGTAGGTCACATTTAATGTGCGACTAAAATGATAGTTCGATAGCAAATTAAGAAATAATGTTATGTTATCAGTGAAGCTACAACAATAACAAAGTATAAAAGTATAATTCTTAAAATATAATTTTTAGTAATTTAAATTGTAGTTTATACATTGTTACCTTTATTAAAGACACAAAATTGTAACGATGACACCGTACCATTGACCACCCGACTGTCCGTCTGTGCGATAAAAAATCCTAGAGCCTTGAGTCTTGGGTTTCCCAGGAGATTTGAAACTTGTTACAGAGGCTGTGAACTTCTACAGACCAGGACTTTGTGAAGTTGAGAGTTCTCATAAATACTGCCTCTCAATAAGCTAGGTCTCAAAGGCCACTTAAACTCAAAGGTTTAGGTTTTAAAAGAAATTGAGCCTACTAAATTTCAATTTGCTCCAAAGAGTGAAGTTTAAAGAGTATAAAGTTAGATGTTCTAGCCACATTTCTGCAAGAGGAAGAAAAGGATAATATAGGACGAAGATATGAACAAGCTAATTCCCTCAAATTATTTATCTTCCAATACATACAATTTGAGATATATTTCACAAGAAGAAGGATGTCCTATGACTCTAAAATTTCAAATGATCATAAAACGTAATCAACAAACACGACCTAAAAGCATATTAAGGACATGTTACCATGTTATTACCTAGGTTTGCTTAGACACGTGAGGTTATTGTCAAATTAACCCTAACACTCTAGCATACAAGACTGTAACTAAATATAACCGTGTAAAAATGTATCACGTGACAAATTAGTGGAAGTGTTGTTACACCCAGCGTAACCAAAACCACTTCATTAAAACTTTGGTAAAGTTTGTGGTTATCTCATGGAATTACTCAACCCATCATTCTATGTGCCTAGCACAACGAAAATATGTATACACCTATATATATATATATATATATATATATATATATATATATATATATATATATATATATATATATATTCACTTCGAGTGTATAAAAGCAGAATTGCTCTGTTATATCAATTATTAAACTTCTTGATACAAAGTTCCTTTAATATTTCGGCTTTTGTGCCGTTTTCAAAAAGGTATAATACAAAATAACATATATATATATGTGTGTGTGTGTGTGTGTGTGTGTGTGTGTGTGTGTGTGTGTGTGTGTGTGTGTGTGTGTGTGTGTGTGTGTGTGTAAATGGATTTTTTTGTGTTTGTCCTTTTTGGAATCGCAAAATATTAGACACACCATTATGAAAATTTGTATGTATACGTATTTTTCCACGGAGAAGGTTTATAACCTGTGCCCATTGATGTAACTCACCACCAGGCGGCGCTGCAAAAGATAAAAGGTTTCAAAGCGCCTGTACACTATAAACTACAATTAGGGTCATTTACGTATATAACATAGTCAAAACCCGATTTGAAGGTGCTAAGTTATTATGTATATTTGTCTTTAAGATACATTTCTGACTGAAATTAAAGTTTGAGTGTTAGATCACTTTATAATAAAGTACATGTACGTGCACAATGGCTATAAACATACACAGATTTTCTTGATCGTGGCAAAGGCGAACTCTACATCGGCGTTGTAAATATAATTCAATTAAACCAGAAGTTCACATACACGGGCAAAGCTTACGAAAAGCTTGCAAAGTCGCAGGAAACAGCTAGTGTTTTATAAACCTGTATTTTTTTATCCAATTATTCAGTAAATTATTACATTTTGTCAATGTTTGTACTACTATTTAATACTCTTAAAATACATTAAAACAACTTGAGTGATACTACTTTTACAGCACAACTATTAAATAAACTACTTAAGAGTTGTAAAAGAATATTATGAACTTAAAATTCATATTCGTTTAAGGTACCTTACCCTGAAGATCGGTAAAGTAGAAATATTTGTGGTCAATACAAGAGGAATTACAGGTATTTAAAGCAAGAAATAAAAAAATTACGCTGAAAATAAAATTTATTTAAGTGTTTACAATATAAACGTGAGTTATAGATTCAGGAATTAATAGGATTTCTTTTATTCTCAAATATAAGAAATTACGATCGTACTAGTAACAAGTTGCATTCTTCAAGAATTAGCTACTTCTATTTTAATATAAAAGTCAAGGACAATAAATTTAGAAGTTAAACTCTCCAAGTCATATGATTTGTGCAGTATCTCAAATACGGAACTGTGGAAATTTATTAATCTTCAGCATCAGTTTTTGTAAACGTTAACCTTTAATAATGATATACTGTTTGAATTATCTGTGACTTCTTATTTCATCTTTGAGGAATAAACTTTACTCTCCATAGAGGTTACTTACGAAATATGGCAATATTAAACATTTGAGTAAAAAAAAAAAATTATTATGGTTTTTAAAAATAAGGACCATGTATATATAATATGAAAATATTAACAAAGACAATGAATTAAATATAAGTACTAGTCAATTTTGTAAAGTTAAGCTATGAAGTTTTTACTCGAATAATCATAAATGTATTTCATTTTAATTCTATAGACTTTATTAATAACCAAAAACAATTTTCGATATAAACTTAATAAAATAAACTTATACCATTATTTAAAAAAAAATTTATTTAAATTATTGTCATTTAAATCTGCTCTGTAATTTCAAAACAACTTAAAAATACATCTAAATAATGGAGTTCGGAATTACTCGTACTCGATTTTGCCTTTCATCCAGGGAACGATCTTGCTGCGTAAACACGATATAAATTCCTATACTGATATTGAAATGATGTATTGAGTAGAGATATATTTATAAAATGTTATATTTTACAGTTTTATTTATAGCTGAAGGATAACACGCACTGAAAATCGTCATGTGTTATTGAATGTTGTGTGTTAATTAATTTATATATTTTTCGATTGGAGTCATTGAACAAAAATTGTATACACACATTTTGTAAACGATTAAGGTACGGTTAATAAGTACTAACCGGTGAAAAAATGAAAAAAACCCGATTTTGAAATTACTCTGAAAACAAATTATATTGCAATAGTTATCTTTTTAATTACTACTGTTTACTTTAGTAAATTTAATTGTAATATAACTGTGATAAATTATTCTTCTTAAACACATATTATCTTTAATACTTATACTACACGTATCTATAGGAAATTAACCCCAAAACAGCGCTATATTGGCCTGTCTGTAACAATGTAAACTCTGCTTTTACAAATAAAAACCTCGAATTAACAGTTTACAAGATTTTAATCATTTTACATTTTTAAATTACGTGTGTATACAGTTGGTCCTTTTTTATGAATTTCTAACTTCAGGTAAGACATCAGATGTAAAATAACGTGGCGGTAATGAATTTATTAGATGAAGAAATATCTCTATATTTGGGAAACATGATTTATTGAAGCGTGTATTCTTTGGATAATCCACGATTATATATTCATATAACTTCTGTGAGAGAAGGAAGAAAGGTTAATTACAAGGATAAGAACCGTTTTGTATGATACAGTGAAGATGTGAGTTACAAAATCATTAATAGATTAATTCAACATCTCTTCAGGCCCTAACTTGTTTATACAAAACTTCCCTAAAATACGACGTGTTAGGATACAGATGAGTAGTCCACAACGTTAAAAATAACATAGCCATCAGCAAATTCTCACCAAAATATATAGGATAAAAGGATAAGTAAGGAGAAATTGCTTCTGTGCTATTGTCGATAACCTCACGTAATCACAGTATTGAAGATTGGATTTCAAGAAATTTCATTAGTGGAGCCGCTTATCAATATTGTAGTGGCACGTCGACAATAAGATTAAAAGTATTGTCAACATCTACATTAATATTGGGCTTTCACAGTAATTATAATAAGAATAAACATGTTGCAAACAATGTCTTATGGGAAATAATTTTTGAAACAATCTGATATGGGAAATTACATTTAATAAATACTTACTTGAAAAAAAAAAATAACTAAATGTATTATTTGTGTTGTTTTACTTAACTTAGATTTAACAGAAATACCGCATAAGGTTCCAATGTTCTTTAATTTCAAACACTCATATTTTTGCTAAGGTGGTCCTTATGATGTGAATCTTGTAGCTACTTACTCAGAAAAAAATGCATTTAAATATTCACTATAATAGCCTTCCATTAGACATTTTTGCTGCATTCTCTCTAGGACGTCCCCTATCAGTGATAAAAATTACATAATTTACCACCAAAAGATAGATAAAACCATAGTAAACCCATATACATAATCTAAATTCAATATATAACCACAAAACAAATAACATGTTGGTTACGCACATTTTAAAAACCCTGTTTAATTATGTGTGTGCTTTTTATTATTATTTTAGAGCTAAATATGGTGATGTGACAAGAGGAGATTTGAAAAACAATGATGTATCATTAAAAAACGCTTGCTGAATAAAAGGGATTTTTTTGTATTAAATACATTTAACAGTTTTATGTGAAGCAGCAAAACCTCTGGAGTTATTTGTAGTGCATGTATTTATGTAAAAACTTTCTTTCAAGCCTCTGTCACTCATGAGTCCATCTAAAGTACAATTTATTGCCAGTCTCAAGTTTGTAACTTTATCATAACAAGTTAGTACAGTTGAATTTACATTAAAGTTACTTAAAATCTATCAAAGATTGGTATTTAGACAGCACATGCAATTTAATTTTTAAGTGATTAAGTTTAAGTCTATGTTTACTAGTCCACAATGTAGATTGACTCGAGACCCAATAAGCATAATGATTGACTTAGAATATGGAATAAAACAAAAATTAAATCTCTAGTGAGTTGAAAATGTATTAGTAATTTTATTTAATTTACATTGTTAAAAAGTTAATACTAACCTTTCTGGTTAGTAAACCACATACCTTATACCTTGGTAGTAAACCAAGAAAAAATGGCTTAGACAAACATGTTGCCCAGTCGATTTATAATTTATAAGCAGAGAGATACATTATTCTTGAAAAAGACTCATTTTATCTAGGCATGAAACAGAAGTTTAATTATTATTAGTTACAGTGAGAATGTTGAATATTTAAGTTGACAATGCAGTATGATTCTTCATCTTTTTTACTTATTATTTCAATTCGATATTTTGCATGTATTCTACAAATGAAGAGAGCTCTATTGTACGTTTTAGTAACCGACCGAATGAATAAAAATATATAGACTATATTTTCTTGAAAAAATTTACAACATTCTATTATTAAAGTTATGTAGTTTTAAAATTTTTGCATGAATTAGTAAGCCAGTAACAATTTAGCTAGCTAGCACATACTAGTTTCAATTAAGTTTCAATATTCAGCCATCTAAAACACTAAAGAGATTGCTTTAAACAATAAGTGAGGAAATACTTCTCACAAACAGCTGTATATTTTTTATCAACTACGTAAAAGAGTTACACAATCAACATTGATTTGTCTACGAAGAATATAATTGATCACCTATTCTCTCTGGACTCTTTTGTTACAGAGAGGATTAATAACAGAAAAACTAAGGTTAATAACTTCCCTAAAAAATGAAGAAAAATACGTTCAAAATCCTGACATAATACGAACGAAATTGTAAGCAATAATCAACAAATACGTAAATTCTCTTTATGAACTGTTCTAGTGTTTGTGTTGAGTGTAACAGATGTTAAAATTAGGATGTAAACTGCTTTTGGCGAGAAGAATAGTGAGAGAGAAGATTGTAACGTCTAAATGTAAAGAAAATTACTCAGCCATGTTAGTCCTTGTCCTGGTCCTGCCTCTGACCAAAGCATCGTGTTACATGTAGTCCTCCTCTGAGTGCTGAGTTAAGTGATTATTAAACAAATTGATATTGATAAAATTAATATTTTACTTTGATGCAATTGCACCTATAAGTGTTTTGGTGGGACTAAACAAATTACTACATACTGAGATAGAGATAAAACTTGAGTACGCACTTAAGAATAATGAAAAATCTAAGTTTGAAGATATATTAAAAGAAAGCATATTGTTCTTTAAAACCAAAATTTTTCGCTAAAAAGTAACCACATATGTTTTAACACTGGGGCAGTATTTGTTAATGTTAAAACAAGCGGAGTTTACTTCAGCAGACATAAGGTTTGTATGACCCCTTTACATACATGGTTGTTCTTTTTTAAATGGGGAATATTCCTACTAGTAAACAAATGTATCCTAATAACTGTAGGTTAAGTCAGATTAGGTTGAATGTAACAATTTGAAGAAGATATAGACGCACTGTGAGGGCTCTGCAGGTGCATGTAATTTGTGCTCGAGTGACGTTAATACTTTCTTTGTTATAATGATATTTACGTGATTTTAAGTTACAGTATCTGATTTTTAGCTTATTATCTAAGTTAGTTCCTACCCTACCCAACATTCGTTCTTCTATTGCCTAACACGTTTTGTACAGTCAATGAAAGAAACAATTTTATTTTTTTAGTAATAAAACACAACCACATAACTGCCCATAAACTCCCAATTCCTATCTTAGTTCAAAATGCTGAGGATGCCTAAAGCATAAGATGCAAAAACAAAATATAAAAGAAAGCAACAAAATCATAACAATAAACTAATTTTTATGGAAAATATTTAGGAAATAGAAATATTCTCAGTAATATATTTCAAATAATGTTCCAATGTATCCACAAAAATTCCGTCAAAATCAAACAAAAGGAAATAACCTGTCATCATTTAAAACATGTTCACCATGGTCCTTTACAGCGATGTATTATATTTTATCATGAAATAAAACTATTTGTATAGTGAAGTTAAGTCTATATTAAGGAGGCACTGTAATCTAAAAAAGGGTTCCTACACCTTTATAACTTTAATCAGCTACTACGTTTCATTTGTAAAGAGGAAAAGAGCTCTGGTGGAAACCTCGATAACTAATACAACATAGTAAAACTTTGAGACCATATTTCTTTTAAAACCTGCACTAGACCGTTTTCAGAAAATATTGAGTTCAAACAACTAAACATCATTAAATTACGACTTGTAATCTTGATTAATTAGCATTTACTAATTTCAACTTATTGCCAATATTTACCCTACTATAAAATGCCATAAAAAAATTAAGACATCTATAAGAAAACAATTCTCTTAGTAATCCTAACGCTTGTTATTAATTATGTATGGACAGGTCACAAAACATTTGTCCAAATCAATGGATCAGCAAAATAGTTATAGATTTAATATTTTCAAACCTTTGATTGATAATAGTGATGACATAGATAAAGACAACAACTATTCACCCTTAGAATGTTCAGAGAGAGAGTTCAGACTCAGAAGATCAAAGATTAAAAATCAATCAAGAAAAAAAGAGCCCACATAAAGTTTACATGAATAAAGGACTACTGACTGGCCAAGCATCCACCTCGACTTTTAGGGTTGATACTTCTGGAAAAGAGGCCCGGGTTGCGGCTCCTGCTGCCCTAGCGACCTCCCACGGCCTGATGGAGACCTCCGATGGCCCATTGGAGACCATCCACGGCCTGCCGACGACATCTCGACCCAGCAACGCCGTGCCACCCGGGACAGGGGAACAGGGCCCGGGTGAAGTTGGGATTACCCCCGAGAGCTGCCAGGGTGCGGCGACCAAGTGCCAAGGGAACCCACGCCGGTCGGAATCCCAAAAATGCCTTTCCAAAAGCCATCTGACACCACCGGGGACTTCTGCTCCAGTTGCCCAGCTGATGGATCCAGCTACTTCTGAGGCCAACTCTGGAACTTCAGGCCGTCCCGCCGCGGGTCTGCGGAAACGACAAGCGGCTCCAGCTCCGACTCTTCCGCCGAAAACCCGACGGACAGACACCAACTCAGGCGAGACATGGACGTCGAACGAGGGCCACGCATTCCTCCCATCATCCTGGACGTCCCCAAAGGATGGGCCAGCCATGCTGTTACCATCAAACAGCTGGTTGGGGGCGACCTGGAGGCAATCTGCACCGCTCGGACGCTACGGCTGAAGACGAGCACCGTGGCCCCGGCAACTACAAAGGTACTTACAGGAACAGGGGCTGAAGTTCCACACTTTCGCCATGACCACTGAGCGCTTCCTCAAGGTGGTGATCAAAGGTCTCCCAGCCACCCTATCGCCGAAAGAGGTCGTCGAGGCTTTCCACGGAGATGGCATCGTGGAGGCCAAGCTCCTGAAGACAAGACGTAGACAACCGACCAGCCTGTGGCTCATCACCCTCCGTGGAGGCGATGGGCTCCAGCCTCCTACTGATGTCTACACCGCCCGGACTCTGTTCTTCTGCAGGCTGGAGGTCAGGAAGTACACCAGGCCTAGTGGACCAGACCAATGCCACCGATGCCAGGGGTTTGGGCATGGCTCCAGCCACTGCCACCGTGAGCTCCGCTGCGTACGATGCGGTGATAATCATCCGTCCAGTCTCTGCCCGAAGGAAGCTTCAACCCCAAGCAGATGCTGCAATTGTGGAGAGGCCCACTCTGCCAACTACCGCGGGTGTGTCACCTTCAAAAACGAGAAGCAGCTCTCGTATGCTGCCGTTGCCAGGAGGGTTCAGAGACCTGTACCTTCCAGGATTGAGCCTCATAAGCCTCGAGAAGCTCCTGCTCCTGCACCTCATGCCACCGTAGATGACACCGCGGAGCCCTCCACTGAAAACCGGGAGGAAGACGACTTCGAGATAGTAAGGCGTCGCCGTCATCGCCCAGCTCGGAAGCCAGAAAATCGGAGGGCTCGTTCTCGTTCTACTCCGAAGACCTCAACCTCCGAGACACGTCAACCCCCTGCCTCTCATCAACTAGAGAACCCAACAATCGAGGACACTCCTGCCCTTGCCAGACCAACACTACCCAGGCCCACACAGAGATCTCGTGCTGAGCCACCTAAGCCTGCTTCCAGCCCTGAACTACAAGCCCAGCCGCCCACACAAAATATCACGCCGACTTCTCACCCAGCTTCCCTCCTGCCTCAGGATCTTAAGGTAAGACTAAATCAGATTCTTTCTCAGCTGACAAACATAGTGGCGTTGATGTCACGCCTCATGGACATGTTGTCCGCCACCGGCCATGGGTAAGCTGAGAGTTGTCAGCTCGAACGCCGACGGGCTGGCAAACAAGCGGCTGGAACTCGGTCAGCTACCAACTGAAATGGATGTGGACGTTGCTCTTCTACAGGAGACTCACTTCAGGGCGACGGATCGCTTCAATATCACCAATTACCAGATATACCGCACCGATAGGCAGCTGCAGAACAACCGACCCGGCGGAGGCTCGGCGATCATGGTGCATCGGCGAGTGACCCATCGTCTCCTGGCAGCAGTCCCTGCCCCAGGAGCTAAGATCTCGGACGACGGAGCGCCATCATATCCTCCTACTCGTCCCACCAAGATCAACTGGCACCACTTTGCAAACCACCTCGCTGACAGACATCGGCCACCACCAACTCCTGCCGAGTCACCCGACCAGCTAGACCGACAAATACACGACTTGACTTTCATCCTCCAAGAAGCTATGACGGCCTCGTCATCTCCTCTCTCCCGGACTGACATCACTCCACCTCTACCCGAGGAGTTGAGAGAGGAGATTCGCCTTCGACGCAGACTGCGAAGGGAGTATCAGCAGTCCCGATATCCCCACGCCAAGCAGACCTTCAACCGTCAGGCCAGGAAGTGCTCTCGTCTCCTAGATGAACGCAGAGCGTGACTCTTAGACACGTTTAAGAAAATAAATCTTTAATTAATCTTTACACTTATTATCAAATATTTATGAAGGGATCATAAATTATTTTTTAATGTTTTAGAAACACATTCTAAAATTATTATATCTTTATATATTTAAAGTATTAAAGGATTATTAACCCAAAGTTACAGGTTTTGTTTTTTTTATTTTTGTACACAAAGCATACTAACGTTAATATTTGATTGATGATTTTAATGAAATAAATAAATAAATTCTAAAATCCTTAAAAGAGTAAAATTATGTTATTTGTAAACGCGATATACTTCAATTAAACTGTTTTACTCTTGTTTACTGTAATATTAATACATCTCTAAGACTAGCATGTAAACTACTTTAGGCAAGAAGAATAGTTACAGCCAAAGCTATCATTTACAAATAATCAAAGTAACTCATCTATAGGTCCTTGTCTTGATCCTGGTCTTCGGCTTCGTATTCCTGGTGAATATTTCCTGACGTCCTGCGTGTTGAACGACTTTGAACGTTAAACTGAACTATAGCAAATGTCCTTGCCCTTATCAAGCTTTGTCGTTGCACGTGTCCCTGGACTTGCTTTTCCAACTCAACGTAGTATGAGTTCAAAGAATTATATAAAAAAACACTTTTGAATTTAACAAACACTTTCAAATAATTTTACTCTGCTGTTTCCATGGATATAAAACAATATTAATATATAATCCGGTGTTTATTTTTCATCTGTTTCTTTCTTTCTGGATACATTCACTTGTTACTACTATGATTATGCCGATTCTTGTTATCTCATTACTCTTAGACATACATTCTAAAGAGACAAACATCTTCTGTTGATAGTCTAGATCCATTTTCTAGTCACACTATTCGATATGTAATTTTATCGATTATTAGTATATCTGCAACTAAATGAACCTGCGTAGATTTGGTGTAAGTTTTCCCTTTGATGTATCTTATTCAACTAGTCTACATTACAGTGCATTTAAAACTTAATTGTAAATTTATTTCGGGCAAACAAGTCACTAAATTGATACGTTATTAAATAAACAACCAATTACTTTGACAAATAGGAGGGGTTGAGTATTCAATATCATTTCATTACATTTTCAAACAGTTTGCAGTAATTTGTCTGTAATTATTAATTCTTGTATACGAATAATAAAATGTATTTTCATAACCAGTCTGCAATGTTCAAACCACTGCATGAACAATAGTAGGGTTGTTACACTACCTTAATAAGCTTTCCTTACTTATTGGATAGTTGATATTGATTACTCTCCTGTAATTGAACTAATTATAGTATTATCATTATGAAGAAAGTTACTGCAAACGTTTTTTTTTTTTTTTATATTTTAGAATATCGAAATAAAAACTATAACCCATATTTAAATATAGATCTTTTATTATAAAAAAGGAGCTGGTCTCTACCTGACTTTTCGGCTTTAAAGGCCTTTGACCACATCCGCACAGGACGTAAAGGCTTTCATCACATATATACTCCCTTTTTACTAAGGAACCACTTTAATTAATAAAAAGCTTTAAAATATTTTAAATTTAAAGTATTTAGCTAATCTTTATTATTAAGTGTATGACTCTCTTAAATATAATTAATAACGTGATTCTCAAATTAAGGTAGAGTCACAAATTTAATGTTACATTTTGTACATTATTTATTTTACCCTTTAAACCAAACATAAAACTAATTAATTAAAAATTATTACATTCCGTCCAGTACATAACATGGTAGAACTTTTTTAGTTTTAGAAATCCATAACAACTATTAAATATGCAAGGTTTTAAAATTTGTAATAGTTATTTTTCTTGTATTGGAAAACTGTTCATTTGTACTCAATCATATTTTATACATTTATTAAGACCCGAAAGAATTTAAATTATTTTCACTGAATCCTAAGTAAAAGGTAAGAAGTTAAAAATTGTATTAGCATTTTTAGAAAATAATATAAATAATTGCATTGATACTCATAACACAAACAAATTTCTAGAAAACAATTTCCATTCTTAAGTATTTCATATAAGATTTGTACAAT
>NW_025776609.1:0-128417 GCF_021130785.1 Homalodisca vitripennis | reverse complement strand
CTAGAGCTACATAGGTCAAATAGGTGTCCTCATATAGTTTGTCACAGTCATCGCAGATTTTTCGACTTTACATTTTTTTTTCGTGCAACCAAACAACTAATGTAATTCTAAATTTTGGAAAAGAAATTACTTGAAAACCAATTATTTGGAAAATAACTTTAGGAGATCAAACAATTAATAACCAATATTGGTAAAATTAACTGTAGGAATAAAATAGTGTCCTTAAAAAGTTCTCAAACAATTACTTGCGCTATAAAGTTATATTCCTGATATTGAAAACATGTGTAAAATAATTTCGATTACTTAATTTTGATTACGATTTAATAAGATTTGTAAATTGTTTACTCTAAAATTTCAGCACATTTGCAAAACTAAATATTGTACGAGATTACTATGTTTGAAATGGACAATTTTTGGGGATCATGGAACGATTTAAACATGTTCATTTCCGATTAGTACGTCATAAGATTACCTACTCAATCATTAATTTGTTTATATTCTATAAAAACAATAGAGAATATATTTATAACATATCACCACACTAGTGCTAAATGTTAAATCCTGTACAGATGTAAAAATCCATGCCCTGGTAGCACATTAAACGAAGTTGGAGGAAAATCGCTGACCAATTCCGCGTGAAACACTGAGGTCCAAACTAACCGGAAACAGTCGGGATCTCCAGAGCTGATCAAGGAGGAAGCTGGATAGTGGAAGGGTAACCTAGCGGAAATAAAAGATAAACCTATTTTTGTTTCTGGACTGAATTCTCTTTCCTATGAGCCAAATCATACTAGCTCGCTTCTATCTAGCTTTTGTGGCTCCGTAATCGATAAGTCTTCAGTAACTAGAAGCAATCATCTCTTACTTTATTAATTTAATTTAGAAGTAGGAGTGCGTTAAACGGGTTTTGGGTTACACAAATTATAATTATATTTAATTGAAAAAATGCTTAATATTTGTATTTTCATTTACCAACTATTTTCTATGATTGTTTCTTCAGGGGAAGTTATCTAAAAACTTTCACACCCAACCGACATATCGATTGTAGAACTTAAAATTTGTTCGCAAAATCCTTATCACTCCTGATGTTTAATGTATGTGTTTATCTTTCAATAAGATTATAATTTATGCAGGACTAAGTGGAACATCGTGTTACAAATAGAGGTTTTCTATCGTCTCAACAGGAACGTTTGATTAACAGTGGTAGGTGTATAAACAATACACGCCGCCAATTTACAAATATATATTTTATTTTTTATACTCTTATTCTCTAAGAAAGGTTAAGTAACAAAATACATAGAAACTAAATTCCAATATGTCCAGGCTCTCATAAATATATAAATGAAATTGAAACTCTTAAATTAAAGCATTTCTTTTTTATGCACCTTTAAAAATTTAAAAAATAATAATTTAAGGACTAAAAAATTAAAAATATCTTTTAAAAATTTTATCGTAACATTATCCCAAACGTATATTGCACGACTAGTTCATTGAATAATTTGGACAGTATAAACTTTAATAGAAAAATTATATTAATATCACAAAAAATAAAACCATTATTCATTCAAACCATATACAACAATTAAATAAATTGTTAAATTGTTTCATTTAAAATTACTTATTTGTTCTTTTAAAATTAGGCAGAGTTATTATACAACGTATCAATTCCTGTTCTTTAATAAGTGAGGAATAATACCAGTACATAAGGTAGGAGTACAAATCACCCTGTTAAAGATGTTGCATAAACAAGTTTCTATAACGTTTGCATACAATATTTTCAGTCTATAGCCAACTATGTCATTATGAAATCGATAGTTTAAACTATTACTATGATTATACTTTTTTTTAAAGTTGGACTTACTCAGTGATTTTCCCGCCCCTTATGGTGTTTACCCTTAAAACACCAAATATTAAAAATGGTTTACTAAACACTCAGTCATAATCCATTTGAAATGACACACCGTTAATAACGAAGTTGGACGTTTCCTATGTTATATTAATAGTTAACTTAAATAATGTATGTATACAATATACTTTTGGACTAATAAAGCGCCATTACAATTAATTACTGCTGCTTAGAACTTACTTATTGTTATTCATTATGCTAAAGTGTTGAAATCCTACGTATTTTTGGCATTCTACATTTTACTATGAGTTATTCCTGTTGCCATAAACATTAAAATACCTAAACATGATTCTTTAAGTATCTATAACAAACATTTCCTCTGCAACCGAGAGTTTACATATACAACTCAGGACATAAAATCAATCATGAGTCTTATGTCATTCAATCAACTACTCGTGCTGTTCCATGTAAATTTGCATAAAACCACATTCATATCGACAAACATTCATGAGTTTCAAAACTTCAGTAATCTGTTCTGAAAAAGTAATCCAAAGTTTAGGTTTATGAGAAACATTGCAACAGTCCAAGAAATTTATGAAAGCAGGATCCCTAATGGTTAAAAAATGATAGGTTCAGTAATTTCCAGTAAATCCTTTCTTAATAATTTCTTTGAAGTGTAGCATTAAATATCGAGGGACCATGACTTTACTCCTTCTCCACTTATGGTACAGGCCAAGTCACGTATATTTTTAAATGTTATTAAACAAGACAACGTTTACACGTATGACAACAAACATTCAAAACTAATACCCCACCCGAATGGATACGTAGAAAATTCCTCTATAACCGTTAATCGATCATCCAATACGCCCTATATTTTGGTGGAGATTTAAAAAGAATGGAACCAAAAGAGCTGCACAAATATGAAACAATTATGTTTTTGCTTGGATTCATTTTCTGTAGCTTGACAAAGTTAAAACCAACTGCACGTTAAATAAAATGTTAAATCTGCCACAACCATATATAGGAAGCTGATAAGAGGTGATTTGCAGTCTCTTTATTCTTTCTTATCTGGACGGACAGATATAACTTTTATTAATATATATAATATATTCTACCCACTTATAGTTTTGTAGAACGGTTGATTTATTTTATCAGTTAAACTCTCCGATAGTTAAATAGTTACTTTCACACTAAAAGCTCGATTGAGGTGAATTTGGAAGTGCTTTGGCCACTTTTCTTGTAATCTGTTCGAATGTGTTTCATTATGAACCTGGTTGAAGCACCCAAGTGCTCATAAGCTACTTCTTGTTAGGTCTCCCCAGTTTGGTACATGCCCCTGCACTCTTGCCATTCGTTACTCATGTATGTCTCTGGCCGACTTATCAGGGCACATTTCGACTTACAAAAAACAAAATTGTTCTTGAAACATTTTAGAGGACTCGGTAGATTCATAACACAGTTGCAATTGTCTTAAAAAACCTCTGTTTGCTGGATTCGTTTTGAAATTTATTTTTTGCATAATTGTTCGAATTTTACTATTTCTTGGCAGGCCTTGAACACCTCTTAAAATGTACTTGGCAATATTAGCTTGGATGAGTTCCTCTAGTCAGCTTTTACCCAGATCAATAAAAATTTCAAGATTTCAGACATTTACATTTCAGCTCAAAAACTTTAAAACCAAGTAATTTCCCAAAAATTAATGGACCTAAGAGGGGATTAATACTGTTTAATACAGTAGGTTGAATTTAAAACACATTCCATCTTTTTTTTTTTTTTTTCCCGCCCCTTTTTTTTTTTTTTTTTGCCCAACGAGTTCTTTTATATCTCTTAAGATTTCAAGATTAGGGTCCAATCAGAATTCGTTAAAATGGGATAGTTATATAGGTATCAGTTATTTTCAAATGTAATGCAAAAACATGAAAGTGTTTTTTATAGTTATCAGATCCATTTACAATAATCTTTGTTCTTTCCTTTTTTATATCTCTTAAAAATTATCAGATAGCAGACATACTAAATTTAAAATTATTAAAACAACTCAGTAGTACCTTTATAGAGTTCAGACTAAAAAACAGTAGAAAGAAAATATCTTTATTACAGGCTTGTACGTTGTTCGTTAGCTGCTCTTTAAACAATATAAAGGGGGCAGCCATTCACATTTCTAGAAAAGCAATTATTCTGATAATTCCAAAACATAGTACTCAATACTTCAAAATCCTATATTATTCCAACTGTTTTCGATTCTCGTAACATATTTATGATGGAAGCCTATTGAAGTTTAAAAACGGCAATAGGTTAAAACAAACAGTATTATGTATTGTAGCATAAAACAAAAGTTCTTAGAATTTTCGGGTCGATATGCGATAATGTTTGCTCTTCTTTTTTTTATATATCTCTTAAGATTTCCATTATAGCAGTCGTACATCAGTTTTATAGTATTACACAAATAACATTGTGGAATGATTGTTAAACTTATAACTACAAAACGGCTCTTAACAGGACTTAGGGACTAAACGTTTACAGAAGGCAGTTGACAAATAGCCTGGTAGTAGAGTTCCGTTAGTGAGCTTTAAGCAATAAAACGTTTCAAGATGGTGGTTCATTCTCTTTGAGCGCCCAGAACATATATCTCGGGGTATTTTTAACTATACTATTTTAAAAAAAACATTAACCATATAAGGAGGGATTACTTAATATTTCAAGGATGGTGGGGGGCCCCCCGCGGTGGGCTGACTCGTTTAAAATTACGTTAATAAAATTGATCAGTTATAAAATAAATATATTTTCAAACCTATTCATTTCTGAATTCAATAGTGATTAATTGTAAAACTTAACTGCAGCTCACATTTTTTTACGAAAACATTTAACACTTTATATGCCTATAAAACTTTTTTTTTTCAGGTCTCAAATTTATGGAGTTTCTATAATGATTGAAAAGTGCTGCGAATCCTATTAGGATGCCAACATTGAGAGTTATTGTCCCATCAGTGTGCAAATTAAAATTATTAAAAACTAATAATTCATCGTCAGTTTGGACAATTGGAGGATGACCGGTCACATGTGAAAATTTACCTTTCTTCCGCTCCATACATAAGCCGGAAGGAATTTTTTATATTTTATATAAGCTTACTCAGGAAATGAATTGCCTCGGAAAAATGCACCTGCTGGAAATGGGAGTTCTTCAGAACCAGGTTGGGGTCGGGGTTCATTGTATTCCTGTTAAAGGTGACGTGCTTACTTCTCATTTTTTTTATTTGTGGTGTATGCATCATATGACGATTCAGTAGTATTACTATTTTTGTTTGCGCCCTACTAGACTTAAAAAAACTGGATATAAGTTATATGTATAGAATTATAAGGCTATAAAAGATCAGGGAAATACGTCTACAAAAATTTTATTTTGGCCTACTTTCCACTTTATCTTATTTTTTCTGGTGCCTAGAATTCAAATTTCTAAAAATATTCTATCACCCGTTAAGTGTGTTCTGAAAACTTCTTCAATTTCAAGAAAAAAAAAAGAAAATTAATTCATTAAACCGACAATATAGTATAAACCACAATTTCAAAACCACATATGTCGTTCAATCTGGATGATCTATAAATGCACTTAACACGTGTAATTTGTGGAATTATTTCACTAATTATGTGTACTTAATGGTGACCATTAGCTATATAAAGCATTTTAATTCACCCCGAATCCTGCGATAATCGTGATGACTGCTGAGAAAACATTATATTCGTACGATAACGGGTACAAGTAAGTTTTACTTCTTTGTTTGTTTTTTTTAGTTCCACTACAATAGTGCCATCATGGTTAAGGTGTTCTAAAACTTTCATTCGTTTCAACAAAAATGATAAATTAATTAATTAAACTGAAATATAGTATCGTAAAATCAATTGCAACTAATGTCGTTTAACTAATGATTATAAAACCTTAACACGTGAATTTGGAGAATATTTACTATTATGTTCACTTAATGGACCATTATTTAAATAAAGCATTAATTCGCCCCGAACCCTGCGATAGTCGTGATGACTGCGAGAAACATATATTCGTACGATGACAGGTACAGTAAGTTTTACTTCTCGTTTTTTTAGTCCACTACAATAGACCCGAAATCTCCGGTTATATATGAAAGAAGGGAGAGCAGAGAAAGACAAGATGATAAATCTTAAAGATGATCGAAGGCAACTGCCAACGAGCCTAGGGACACACATGCTTCTAAGTTGTCTGACACTCAGATTAGCTTAAGTTTATTCTTTTATGTAAACGAATTCTGTGACAGGATTGGGATAGAAATTTTGTGAGCCTAGAATTTGCTCATCAGTGGCCGGGCTGAAATTACTATGTTCTGCTAAGATCAACCTTCAACTTGTGTTTTATCAGTGCCACGTTGGTCATAAATTGTGTAGTGTACTGCTAAAACCATGAGGATGAATTCTCACACGGACTAGACTAAAAGTTCGTTTTATAACTAACAAAATAGAGATAAAGGCCTCACAAATAAAACAATACGTATAATAATATTATATATATATAAAATAAACATTGGGAAAACGTAAAATGGTTTCCGTTAATATGAACAATTGGTGTTCCTCATAAAATTCAACGAATATATTAACTTGGATCGTTGAGTTAACTGCTGGAACTAAAGATATAATTTTTTTTTTATTTAAAGAGGTTAATCCCTATGCCTGATACACCTACTACTCTATTATCTATAACAAACAGAACAAGCCGATATGTAAAGCCCAAATACACTTTAAAACAGTAAACGAGCACTAGAAAATTTAATTGTTGTGTAGAAGTTGGTATACTTACCTTACCCATAAATTTGTACATTATATGATTAGGTAGAATTTATGTTGTAAACAATAGTATGATATATAGGAGTACTTAGAGGCATCATAGTTTTTAGTACCTGTTTGGAGAGCTCTTCTTACACCTTCACAAGTGAAAATATTATGGCCTGGGTTTTGAAGCTTTTCAATCCTCTCAAATTAGTGTTCCTTGCATACGCTGTATAAAAAACTCAATTTAAAGTGCATAAAGATTAATCCTAAATGACAGTAAATACAATACATAAGAAATGTATAAAGACAGAAAGTTCCAATAAAAATTTGGACAAATTTATACTTAATGTATGATTATAAACATCCGTACTTAAGGAAAACTAGTTATACATCTACTGTATTATTAGAAAGAAAGGACGATTCACGTAAAAACACTGACAATTGTTTGTGATTGTTACAATAATTGATGCATACTATTTCTGAAGCTATTATACACATTAAGACGACTTGTATACTTTGGGTACTCAACAACTCTCACTCAATGGACGTGAAGGTGTTACTAATATTTGAGTTGCTCCCATTGTCACGCTTACCCTGTAACATATTCGCTCTTGGTTTACAGTTATCGATCATGCATTCTATATCACGTGGTAGAGTTCTGAGTAAGATACTTTGGCCAGTTTTAGGGTCTTATTCAATTTAAATATTGGCTAACGTATATTCTCAGATCAGGCTTTCATTGAATAAATTGCCAAAACTATAATTATGCAATTACTCCACAACCACAATGCACTTGGTTTTGCAATATTTATGTTGGATTTTAAATTGTACTGACATAAAATATCCCGACGACTTCAGATAATTCAAACCAGTGGCAAATAATCTTAAAAGTCTATATGATAAAATCACTTTTGATATTTACAATAGTGTGTGCAATGTACAATGCATTTTTCATTACCTCAATGATGCGCATACAATACACAATCACACAATCTGTCTTCTAATATGCATAAAGTCACTGACCCGCCCTCCTTCAATTAGTCAATATTACGATCTTTAGAGGCACTCACTCTAGGGCACTTCTCTCCAGATTAACTGCCTCGATATCTTATATGGTCAACAGCACGATTGTTAAGAGCCCAGCGGCATGACAAGCAATTAGATGAAAAAATTACACCATATTGAAAATACAACAATTATTGGTTTCAATTGATAAAAGTAGTATTAAAACTTTGGACTTATATATGTGGTATTAGGATGGTATTATTTTACGTATTGTTTTATATAACCTATTCTTAACATCTAACATTACGTTATAAAAGAAACATATTTCTTGGCATTGCTAGAGATAAGAGAAATTTAACCAGAAATATTGATATATTTTGGGGAATTTTTGTTATCATGTGTCAAAAATTTACAATAAACATTATAAGATGTAAAATCTTTCGATATCGATAAAAAATAGTAATAGAAAAAATAATAACAAAATTACTGAAAATAAACAGGTCAACTTAATACAAATTTATTGAATGAAAATGCATGTTGGTAGTTACAACATAGTCTGTAGATGGTAGGATTAATTATCAAACTGGAGGATCACATGTATGATCAGCGTGTAAGCGATAAACGGCTAGCATCTCATCTCTACAGTTCCCAAATCATTGGCTCTAATTGAGGACCGAGGTTTATTATATTACCCACATTTATTCCCTCACTTAGATACAAAACACTACACTAACTCTTGAAATGAATATTAGTTGCTGTAAAGAGAGAAATGAACACGCACTTCAGATACTACGCGACGTGTATACAGCCGAATCTATGCCAATAAAAAAATGTTAACTAACAATTTACTACAATTTTATTATATGAATGTTTAATTTGATGTAAATTTATTTCAATTCATTCGAAAGGCTAGAACATTTTAATTTTAATATGACTGTTTGTCTATATTTCTGTCTGCATGTATGCCTTTTCGTCCGATATCTCAAGAAAGACCCGGACCTACAGATTTGAAATGTTTTCGAAAATCTTCATTTCTAAATAAGTAACATTGAAAACACCTAACATTGAGATACCAATCTCAATGATTCAATCTCATGATTCATGTCACTTCGTTGAGGTTAACTGGATATAAAAAACATATTAACATTAGCCTTATGCCTAATTAAAATAAACTATGGATTTGAAAATTTTGAACGCAACCTCAGCAAAACCTGTAGCAAAGCAAGATATGAGGAATACTACTTCTACCTTGTAATAAATGTGAACAGTGTAATTTAACCCAACGATATAATTTGGGGTGTCAATGGCCGAGAGATCTTGGATCTTAGGTAGAGGTAATGCATATTCAAATCCCGCCTTTGACCGTACCATTTTGTATATCAGTATCCATTGACCTTATTGAATCTCCCAGGGACAGGGTTAGGCTTAAAAGGGGATTGTCCCTCCTTCAAAAACACTTCAGTTAGAATTAGTTCACAAAAAGTATTTGCTCAACCAGGAATCTAAAACTTGGAAACTACCACTTCTTGGAACGATTATAGTTTCCTGTACAGGAACTCCGGTGATACTTGTTTAGTTATGAGATGCCATTATGAGAAACCATAAAATAAAAAAGTAAATAGTATTCTGCGTTGTACTATTTTGAAATATTTTAACATGACCTCGCCACTACTGCGGTTAACTATCAACCATCTTACACATACATGTATAATTGTTAGGTGCATAATATGTAACATTTGTAAACATGTAAGCAATAACAGTAATAAAACAGCTCTATAAAACTCAGCTGACTTGGTGGTCCATGCCTTGATTTAAAGAATTACAGATGACCAGTGTTAAATTTTACTGTAGACTGTCACATAAAACACATACACCTTTTTTGTTTCTTAAGTGTCAAGGAAGTCTTAACTTCAGATTGATCTGCATTTTGATAACTTGTATTTGGTTACTAAATCTGCATTCAACCATTTTGAAGTAACAAATTTCTGTCAAGAAATGCTTATTATAAATGTTTTTTTATGGTTATTCTTGACGATGGAAGGGATTGTGAAGGAAAACAGGATTTCTTCCGGACATTTGCCAATCGTTCAGTAGTGAAACACAAGAAATCAGTAAACACTACGTTTCGAGATCTGCAATCTGATCTCTTCTTCAGGTAATAACTTAAAACACACATACATAATTACAAACTAGGTTAAAATAAACAAATCATACCAAAGCGTTGTGGCACGCCTAACTCAGGAATCACAACCACCATGTTGTTTTTCAAATTCAGTAACTCTAAAAACATGCACTTAATAAAAAAAAACTATACTCACAACACTAAACATTAAAAACTGAACCACAGAACACAGTCACAATACGTCTGCATTCGTTTAACAAACAATATACGGACTGACCAGAGGGCACTAGCCAATGGCAATCGTCATGGCAGACAAAAAAGCAAGATGGCGGGAAATAAAGTCTATAATGGTTTATTATAAACTGCCTATGAATACTAGTAACATTCGTCATAAACTCTAACTTCACTATATTTCTACTATATTTATCACAATTTTTAAACGAAATTCATTTTACTCTATGAAGTTTTTATCACAATTTATATTCGTTTTGGTTACATATTTTATTTTAAATTACAAAATTATGTTCTGACCAGTAACAGTAAATAGTTTAGTTTTTACAGTTCAGTTAAAAATATTTTCTACTAAACTATCTGTAGCTTATGTAAATTTCTTTATAATATTATTTATCGTGTTAACAAGAGATAATAACCTAAACTATAATAATTACGATACATCAATTCACAAATCATGTTTACTTAGTTTTTAATAACATTCCATCACATTTTAGTTTACCTTCTTCGTCAGTGATTCCAAAGTTGTTTGGGAAGAACAACATCGTAAATTAATTAATTACGTGTATCCATAAAAGTACATTAAACTTCAGCATTCCAATTTAATTTAAATTTTAGAAACTGAGAAGTGCTTAATTTAGTCCGTAAATATGTTAATTAAGACTCAATATTATTTTCAATGAATTGATACAGCGGATACTCCTTTTGATCCATGATATTTATTTTCAAACTAAACGGTTAAGCCAATAGAAGCTCGCTCCAACACCAGTTGTGTTGTCTGGTTGTGGTCGCCTTGTTTCCAATCATTAGAATTTGGGTGATCCCCTCTAGGTTAGTTATTGCACATAATCATTAATATACTTTATTTTACTTTACTTATCTGTTATACGGCAATACACCATTTTACATTTTGTATGAAAGAGGAAACAGATGGGCTGGAGTACTAAGACTAACAGCTACCATCAAGCAACATCCAAAATATAAAAAAGAAGCAATAAACAACCCAGTATTTCACATGTAGAAAGTAAGATATATTCAAGTAAATAAAATTCAAAAATAATAATGACAATAAAGTAAAAATAAATAATACCAAAGCATTGGAAAAATAAAAACCACTAAGTAACAAATCAATAACAAAGCTGTAACAAATAAATTACAACAAATAAAAAACCCATTACCAAAGCAAAGATCATAAACACGATAAAGGGTCAACAATAATAAACATTTTATCAGAAAAACATAAAGGTCGATAAAAAATTTAACATTAAGATAAGATATAAATCATATATAATATTATATAATGAAATACAAGATTACTAGATTGCTACCATCTATAAACAAATAACAAACGACGATCAATTAAAGACTTATAAAGACCATCGCCATAACACATAACAGAACAAGTGGCTCCCTAATGGAGCCTGCCAATAGTAGATTTTGTCGGTTCATTAATCATTTTTAGTTGTAATCATATTATTAGGTTTAAAAATTCAAGTTTATACCATTTTATGTAGTTGCTTAAGAAGCATAAATTTAATGCACTGGATATCCATAAGCTATTGCATCAAACTTTACCATATAATTCTGTAGGTCAAAGAGTAAGATATACCATATTGAAGCATAGGCATATCTTATTTATTTTACCATCCGTTCATCCGCTTGTATTTTTTGGAAAAAGCATTGTATTCCTTAATAGAATAAATATTATAACATTTCAACATTTGCAAATATTTAGTCTAATTAAGATCTAATTTTAAGGTGACAAAATACACTCCACTGTTACACTACAGGGAAGTATGTGCAAAGTAGCATGTAGCAGTTAGTTTAGTAGTGTATAAAATTTTGCACATAACTTTTAAACTCAACTGCTAAGAATATCTTTATATTTGTTACAATTATCTTTCTTACAGAAATGTTGGTAGTTCTAGATAACTAACTCGGAGCGGAGATTTGCACCTGGTGTTTGTCGTTTGTTTGCAAAGGCTTTGGCGTTGTAGATCTCAGCTACCTCACTCCGATCTCTTTATCTTCAAAGAGAGCCCTTGAAACATTGATAACACTATAAAAGTTGGATATATAATCTTACATTAGGAATATTAAATAATTAGATGGAAATATATAACTAGTATTTATGTAAGTGTAAAAAAGGACATTAAACGGAAAAAAGTTTCAATACTCGTATTAAAAGGAGTATTCTCATTATAAAAGTGAGAAAATTCTTTCATCATTTTTAGAAAGGCAGAAAACTAAAAATTAAATGCATGTTTACTGCCTTCCTATCGATTTCTAGATAACTGTTTTATCTTGTTGAATTGCAAGGAAAATTATTATGAACATGTAATAAACAGTAATGAACGGCTATCACTATCCAAAGATTTGTTTAACATGACAAAATTTGAGACCTAACCAAAAACCGGTGCAATAGCCTATGGTTATAATTTAACCATAAATAATTTTTAACATTATCTGTACTTATACAACCTGATTCGCAGCCTTGTATTTTAAAGTAGATCTAGTAAACATATTGATGATTAAGTGTAAATAAAAATTACATATTCTAATTAGATAACTAATATTTATCGTACAGTTTAGATGTGTTCACATCTTGTATCAAATTTTAAGATATTAACAGGATTTTTCGTAACAAAACAGAATTAAAAATAGTTTGAAACTGCTTATATAATTAATTTTATAATGATAGAATTGATTTTTAAGTTCTTTAAAAGATGATGATCAAGCCAAATGTTAGCTTAACCTACAATTTTGTGGGATTGGAAAACCTTCATTTCTGCCTGTTTGTCTATTTTCACATTTTCTCGGAAACAAACTGACCTATATAAATTATGCATGAAGGTCCATTTCTATTAAAAGGAATATTGAATTCGAATGATGGTGCATGTCCACGGTAATGTGATTATGGCTGAGCGAATAGCAAATAGATTTTACATTGGTCTTTTGGATAACCACGATAGCAATTAGAAAATAGCAGAATAAATATATTTATAAACTAACTCAATATATTAATAAAATATTTTAATACGTGCCATATTAACACGTGTATGCTAATTAAAATAACGCTTTAAACATCATTTTATGGGTACTTGGGGTTTTTGAAATTATATTATTCAATCGTGATATGAAAAAAAATTTATGGAAAAAATAATGTCTCATGTTCCAGGTCTTTTCAAGACAGACGTGATCTTCAAACTTGAAATTTTGCATGAACTTCATTTTAAAATACACATTCTAGTTCTATATTGGTCCAATCGTGGAATTTGGCTGACCGTAGTTAAAGGCTCACTCGGGGATGGCATTTTTACATATTTATATATTGTTAAAACAGCTGATTGTACAACCTTAAAGTTTACCAGTCCTAATAAATATTGGAATAAAAAACCCTTTTATTAAAAAATGAATGGAGTATTTTGTAACAGACCAACCAATAAATGCAGTGTATCAGGCACGTTTACCAACCATCAGATTAATAGAATTAAATTTATCTTCAAACTACAATACAAAAAACGGATTTTTATTATTATTTCTTTTATATAAAAACCACAAGGAAAAATATTTGGTTGTCTAAATCAATAAAAGATCTATTTTCTTGTTATTAATTAAAAAAACGAGTTTTTTTGTGTTTTGAAAAAAAACGACTCAAACACTACATCCATTTTGCTGGTCTTAAAAAGCGTTTCATTATACAATATTTAAAAAATGGACATAAATTTTCATGCAGGAACTAATGAAAAAATCTTTACGATGTAGGTAACTAATAGGAGAACTGTGACATTTTGAATATTTTGACCAAAAAACAGTTTTTTAAGCGCGCAGCGAGTAAACGATGGCAACGAGTAAGTTTTGTTGATTTTTGTGTTAACATTATTAAAATTTGTAAAAAATATCTAAGATTTTTTAGATTTTGTTTCTTATTCATATCAACCAACTTGGACGATATTAATTTGTTTTGTCTTGTACCAACGCACAACTTTGGCTGTTTAATCTTTGATGTATCTCTTATGGTTTCGAAGAGCCCTTCAGTATGTATAACAATTTGGGAACACACGGTAGGCAAGTTAGTGTCTTTAAAATATCTATTGGACCTAAATAATTTAACTTCTAAGGTCCCGGAAGCGTATTTTAGCATAGGATTTTATTGAGTATTGACGGCACGCTAGAAAAGCCGTGCAAGAAACTGAACTGAATGCCACCTAAACAGAATGAGTCAGTTCTCAACGAGAGCAATAACGCTATGTGTATAGATGTTAACGCAAATACATGCTATTGGTGGTTAAATACTAATTTTCTCTCATGATCCATTTACTGGCAACTGAAAAAATCTACTAGTTATTGCGCTTGTTGAAATGATCATACTTGTTATAATTACTTCATATTGCATTTGATTTATCAGTGCCAGTACTTTGTTACTATTATTGTATGTTACACATTGGGCCAGGAAGTAATTTGTATTAAAGACATTTTCACTTCATTTTAAAAACTTGTAGTGCTTGTACATTTCTAAAATTATGTAATATTGAAAAACTGTTTAATAATTGGAAAATGGGGTTTTTCCTATTGAAATTTTGAAATTCATTTTCAGAAGTATGTATTCAAGAACCCTCACCTTCTACTAACACTTGTGTGTGTCTCTTACTTTTTCTACCTGATAATAAATTTGTTTTCAATGAATAAATGTGTGTCTTCAAAGTGTGTGTGTGTGTGTGTGTGTGTGTGTGTGTGTGTGTGTGTGTGTGGTGTGTGTGTGTCAATGATGGCGTTTAATATTTTACATCATTTTATATTATAATTACCATTTCTTTTGTGCACTTATATACTTCTTTAAATGAAATATATGGCCTAATTAGGTATATTTGGCACTTAGTACTTGTTATTTAGTACTTATTAACTCATATGGTTTGTTTTTGTATCTACTTTGTAATTTTATGTTTGGTTAGTTATTTGCCTGAAGAAGAGATCAGATTGCAGAATCTCGAAACGGTGTTATTGTTTATTTTTATTTTTAAACGGTGGCAAATGTTCAAGAAATCCTGTTTCTGTTTAAACCGTGCTTTCCCTATTAAAACTTTAGTTTTCGTGATAAAAGTGGTATGAAAGAGATTAATCAAGGTAATCGAGTGTTTTCTCAATGAAGGTGAACGTGTAATAAGGATTTAGACTAATGTAATGTGACGCGGTACCCATATCGACTAACAGCATTACAGTGGAATTATCCAAAGTGATCTCTTGACAAGTGAGCCAATTATGACGTAGCCAGAGAGAGAGCCACAAGGGGGTTCCAGGATCCCCCCCCCTAAAATTTTTAAATTTTTTCCTTGCAATTCAACAAGATAAAACAGTTATCTAGAAATCGATAGGAAGGCAGTAACATGCATTTATAATTTTAGTCCTATACTGCCTTTCATAAAAATGATGAAAGAGTTCATCCAAAGTTTTTGTATTTTATGGTGAAAAGATTCAATTAGAAGTTTCCTATTTTTACTTAAACTGAAACTTTTTTTGTTTAATGTCCCTTTTACACTTACATAAATACTAGTTATATATTTCCATCTATTATGTCATATTCTAATGTAAGATTATATATCCAACTTCTAGTGTGTTATCAATGTTCAAGGGCTCTCTTTGAAGATAAAGAGATCGGAGTGAGGTAGCTGAGATCTACAACGCCAAAGCCTTTGCAAACAAACGACAACACCAGGTGCAAATCTCCGCTTCGAGTGAGTTACCTAAAACTACCAACATTTCTGTAAGAAAGATAAATGTAAAAAATATAAAGATATTTCTTAGCAGTTGAGTTTAAAGTTATGTGCAATATTTTATACACTACTAAACTAACTGCTACTTGCTACTTTGCACATACTTCCTTATAGTGTAACACGTGAGTGTATTTTGTCATATTTAAAAATAGATCTTAATTAGACTAAACATTTGAAAATGTTAAATGTTGTTACCTTTATTACAATTAGAAATATAATTTTTTTCCAAGAAATACAAGCGGATGAACGGATGGTAAAATAATCAAGATATGCTTATGCTTCATATGGCAACGTTCATATCCTACGATTTTACATAAGAATTATAAAGTAAAGTTTGATGGAATATTTATGGATATCCTATTCATTAAATTTCTGCTTCCTATGTAACTAAACAACTGCATAATCTTGTATTTTAAACCTAATAATATTAATACAACTAAAAATTATTAATGAACCGACCGACAAAGAGGACTATATGCAGGCCCCTTTAGGAGGCCACTTATTCTGTCATTCTGTGATGTGTTATGGCGACATCTTTATAAGTCTTTAATTGATCCTCTTTTGGTATTTGTTATAGATGGTAGCAATCTAGTAATCTTCTATTTTTAATTATATAATATTTTATATGATTTATATCTTATATAATGTTAAATTTTTTATCGACCTGTTATGTTTTTGTGATAAAATATTTATTATTTAGTACAGTACCATTTTTATCGTGTTTATGATCTTGTTGTAATTTTGATTTGGAAATGGGTTTTTATTTGTTGTAATTATTTGTTATAGATTTGTTATTGATGTGCTACTTAGTGGTTTTATTTTTTTGAATGCTTTGGTATTATTTATTTTTGCTTTATTGCCATTATTATTTTGAATTTTATTACTGAAAATATCTTACTTTCTACATGTGAAATACTGGGTTGTTTATTGCTTATTTTTTATTTTTGGATGCTCATTGTTCTTAGCTGTTGGTCTTAATAATTGAGCCGTCTGTTTCCTATTTTAATACAAAGTGATATAATGGTGTGTATTGCCGTATGACAAATACGTACAGTAAAGTAAAGTATATTAATGATATGTACAACGCAACGCTTAGAGTGGATCACTCAAATTGTTAATGATTGGAAACAAGCGACCACAATAGACAACAGCACAACTAAATGGTGTTGGAGCGAGCTTCTATTAGCTTAATGGGAATCGCATTACCTCTTCTTGTCTGGCTCAAACACATTCCGTTCATTAGGAACCGTTTATTTTTGTTTAAATGTTCAGAAACTGTAAATATGTATTTTATGAATTTGCACAATGTTTCAAAACCTAACCGTTAGTTTGAAAAATAATATCATGGATCAAAAGAGTATTCGCTGTATCAATTCATAGAAAATAATAATATTGAGTCTTATTAAAATGTTTACGGACTAAATTAAGCACTTCTCAGTTTCTAAAATTTAAATTAAATTGGAATACTGAAGTTGAATGTACTTTTATGGATGCACGTAATTAATTAATTTGCGATGTTTGTTCTTCCCAAAACAACTTTTGAATCACGACGAAGAAGGTAAACTTAACTGTGATGGAATGTTATAAAAACTAAGTAAAACATTATTTGTGAATTGATGATATCGTAATTATTACTCGTAGTTTAGGTTATTATCTCTAGTTAACACGTAATAATATTATAAAGATATTTACATAAGCTACAGATAGTTTAGTAGAAAATATTTTAACTGAACTGTAGAAACTAAATTATTTACTGTTACCATGCTCAGAACATATTTTTGTAATTTAAATTTAAATATGGAACTAAAAAGATATAAATTTTGATAAACACTTCATAGAGTAAATGAATTTCGCTTAAAACATTGTGATAAATATAATTTAATTATATTGAAGTTAGAGTTTATGATGAATGTTACTAGTATTCATAGCAATTTATAATAAGCATTTCTTGACAGAAATTTGTTACTTCAAAATGGTTGAATGCAGATTTAGTAACCAAATACAAGGTATCAATCTGAAGTTAAGACCTGCTTGAAACTTTGTACCGAACGACGATAACACATGGGGGTGGTGACTTCTGAGGTCGTAGTAATAAATACTTGAATTGCAAAGTTTACTCATAAGTTCAATTTAATTTACTAAAACTTACAAGCACCACTTTTAGATGGTAAAAGAAATATCTGCCTTGCCACGTTGCTGCCAATTAGAATACAAGAACTAAAAATGTATATCTTATAGGTGGGCTTAAATATCCAATGTTCTATGGAATCATGCCTACGATGTTTTACTTTATAAAACATCAAAATTTCACTTCCCTTCGCAAAATGTAGACTCACAACCCGGGTGTCGGCGTCTTGGCACGAGACATTGAAGCTGTAGTCTGGGAAGGGTTATTTCTAAAAGAGGAGTAAAAGTTAAGAAACTGGTACCATCTACTCCAATAATACGTGAGATACGTGAACTCGCCTAAAAACAAATTCGCGACGGTATTAGCCATTTAATGATACAAATTACTTATTACAACAACGTGCTCGCCTGAAGGACGACGCCACAACTTTTATCTATTTCAATCAAGCAAATAAAAGATTTTCAAGGGTAAGTTACTTTACTATTTACAACTGTACTTTATGTTAAATTCATTTTTATACGTTTGGCATCAAAGGGCTAATTTAATAATAAGAAAAGATAAATTTTACTTACGGACAAAGCGCGCGAGATCTGATCGGTCACGTAGTTGGGCTGCTACAAAGGGTTAGAAGAAAATATTCATACGCGTGCCAATTAGGTAGTTACTCCGCTAATTATTTATTTCCGGAACGTTGGATAAAAAAAATAATACTAAATTATAATGACTGACTAGGTTGTGAAATTTACATTATATAAAATATAATTAACTAATTAACGGTACAACTTAAGAAACAAAAGTGCTGTGTTTTATGTGACAGTCTACCGTAAAATTTAACACTGGTCATCTGTGATTCTTTAAATCAAGACATGGACACCAGGTCAGCTGAGTTTTATAGAGCTGTTTTATTACTGTTACTGCTCACATGTTTACAAATGTTACATATCATGCACCTAACATTTTACATATATGTGTAAGATGGTTGGTAGTTAACCGCAGTAGTGGCGAGGTCATGTTAAAATATTTCAAAATAGTACAACCCAGAATACTACTTACTTTTTTATTTTATGGTTTCTCATAATGGCATCTCATAACTAAACAAGTATCCCGGAGTTCCTGTACAGGAAACTATACTTGTCCAAGAAGAGGTAGTTCCAAGTTTAGATTCCCGGCTGAGCAAATACTTTTTGAGGACCAATCCTCATTGAAATTTTTTGAAAGAGGGGTCAATTCCCTTTTAAGCTTAATTCTGTCCCTCGGAGATTCGATACAGTACAAGGTCAATGACACTGATAGTCATAGAGTGGTACGGTCAAAGGCAGAATTTGAATATGCATTACCTCTACCTTAGATCCAAGATCTCTCGGCCATTGACACCCCAAATTATATCGTTGGGTTAAATTACACTGTTCACATTTATACAAGGTAGAAGTAGTATTCCTCACATCTTGCTTTTCTACAGGTTTTACAGGTTATTTTGAGGTTACGTTCAAAATTTATAATCCATAACTTATTTTATTAGGCATAAGGCCTTCACAAAGTGACATGAATCATCACCAATCTCAATGTTACTTATATATAAATGCAGCTTTTCTGAAATATTTCAAATCTGTAGGTCAGTTAATTTTAGAGATATCGGACTGAAAGACATAGAGTCAGGCAGAAATATAGACAAACAGTCATATAAAAATTAAAATGTTCTAGCCTTTCGAGTGATTGAAATAAATTTACATCAAATTAAACATTCATATAATAAAACTGTAGTAACTTGTGAGTTCACTCTTTTGATTGCATAGATTCGGCTGTATACATGTCGCGTAGTATCTGAAGTGCGTGTTCATTTCTCTCTTCACGGCAACTAATATTCATTCAAGTGTTAGTGTAGTGTTCTGTGTCTAAGTGAGGGAATAAATCTGGATAATATAATAAACCTCGGTCCTCAATTAGAGCCAATGCTTTGTGAACTGTAGAGATGAGATGCTAGCCGTTATCGCTTACACGCTGATCATACATGTGATCCTCCAGTTTGATAATTAATCCTACCATCTACAGACTATGTGTAACTACCAACATGTATTTCATTCAATAACTTGTATTAAGTTGCACTGTTATTTTCAATAATTTGTATTATTTTTCTATTACTATTTTTATTGATTTTGAAAGATTTTACATCTTAAATGTTTATTGTAAATTTTTGACACATGATAACAAAAATTCCCCAAAATATATTAATATTTCTGGTTAATTTCTCTTATCTCTAGCAATTCCAAGAAATATGTTTCTTTATAACGTAATGTTAGATGTTAAGAATAGGTTATATAAAACAATACGTAAATAATACCATTCTAATACCACATATATAAGTCCAAATGTTTAATACTACTTTTATGAATTGAAACCAATAATTAGAGTATTTTCAATATGGTGTAATTTTCATCTAATTGCTTGTCATGCCGCTGGGCTCTCAACATCGTGCTGTTGACCATATAAGATATCGAGGCAGTTAACTTGGAGAGAAGGGCCATAGAGTGAGTGCCTCTAAAGATCGTAATATTGACTAATTGAAGGAGGGCGGGGCAGTGACTTTATGCATTTAGAAGACAGATTGTGTGTGTGTGTGTGTGTGTGTGTGTGTGTGTTGTGTGTGTGTGTGTGTGTGTGTGTGTGTGTGTGTGTGTGTGTTGTGTGTGTGTGTGTGGTTTATGCGCATCATTGAGGTAATGAAAAATGCACTGTACATTGCACACACTATTGTAAATTTAATATTAAAAGTGATTTTATCATAAAGACTTTAAGATTATTTGCACTGGTTTGAAGTATCTGAAGTCGTCGGGATATTTATGTCCAATTTAAATCCAACATAAATATTGCAAAAAACCAACTTCAGTTGTGGTTGTGGAGTAATTGCATAATTATAGTTTTGGCAATTTATTCACTGAAAGAGTTTTAACCCTGATCTGAGAATATACCGTTGGCCAATATTTGAATTGAATAAGACCCTAAACTGGCCAAAGTATCTTACTCAGAACTCTACCACGTGATATAGAATGCAATGATCGATAGCTGTAAACTATGTGCCAATATGTTACAGGGTAAGCGTGACAATGGGAGCACTCAAATATTAGTAACACCTTCACGTCCATTGAGTGAGAGTTGTTGAGTACCCAAAGTATACAAGTCGTCTTATGCCTATAATAGCTTCAGAAATAGTATGCATCATTATTTCAACAATCACGAACAATTGTCAGTATTTTACGTGAGTCCTCCTTCTAATAATACAGTAGATGTATAACTAGTTTTATTTAAGTACGGATGTTTATAATCATATATTAAGTATAAATTTGTACAAATTTTTTATTGGAACATTTCTGTCTTTATACATTCCTTATGTATTTTATTGATTGTCATTTAGGATTAATCTTTATGCACTTTAAATTGACTTTTTTATACAGCGTATGCAAGGGAACTAATTTGAGAGGGTTGAAGCTTCATAACCAGGCCATAATTTTCACTTGTGAAGGTGTAAGAAGAGCACTCCAGACAGGTACTAAACTATGATGCCTCTAAGTACTCCTCTATATCATACTGTTGTTACAACATAATTCTGCCTAATCATATTATGTACAAATTTATGGGTAAGGTAACTAGGTATACCAACTTCTATACAACAATTAAATTTCTAGTGCTCGTTTACTGTTTAAAGTGTATTTGGGCTTTACATATCGGCTATTCTGTTGTTATAGATAATAGAGTGGTAGGCGTATCAGACATAGGGATTAACCTCTTTAAATAAAAAAACTACAATCTTTAGTTCAGCAGTTAGCTCAACGATCCAAGTTAATATTCGTTGAATTTTATGAGGACGCCAACTGTTCATATTTAACGGAACCATTTTACGTTTTCTCAGTGTTTTATATATAAACATTATTATACGTATTGCTTTATTTGTGAGGCCTTTATTTCTATTTTGTTAGTTATAAACGAACTGTTATTTAGCGTCTCGTCCGTGGCAATGAGAATTCATCCTCATGGTCTTAGTAATGAGAGTGACCTTTTCGCTAGTCTTAGTACACTACACAATTTATGACCAACGTGGCACTGATAAAACACAAGTTGAAGGTTGATCTTAGCAGAACATAGTAATTTCAGCCCGGCACTGTTGAGCAAATTCTTGGCTCACAAAATTTCTATCCCAATCCTGTCACAGAATTCGTTACATAAAAGAATAAACTTAAGCTAATCTGAGTGTCAGACAACTTAGAAACATGCGTGTCCTAGGCTCGTTGGGCAGTTGCTTTCGATCATCTTTGAGATTTATAATCTTGTCTTTCTCTGCTCTCCCCTCATCCATATATAACCGGAGGTTTCGGAACTATTGTAGTGGACTAAAAAAAAACAAGAAGTAAAACTTACTGTACCCGTTATCGTACGAATATACAGGGTGTACATAAAGTCCTGCACAGGTATAATATTTTCTAAACGATAACAGATAAATCAACAAGATTTGGTACATTAACACTACACCTAAAAATATACTTTTTGAAGGAACTATCAGTTTTCTGTAATATCATGGGGACGTCCCGCAAGGAGTCAGAAGGAAATCTTAAATAGGAGCATAGGTCAATATGCACATCATTTCAATGGGCTTATATAGCTGAGTTTAATGCCGCAAACCGTACTCAAAAATTATTGATCCAGTACAAAATGGCGGGTGCTCAAAGGTTTTATTTAAAAAAACATGTTTACTTACCAAATGTTTTCAGATTAAATGTTCGAATTGTTTACCTCCTGTTATTTGACAGTCGGAAAGACGCACATAAAAACTATTAACAGAATTTTGCAGGGCAACTTGAGGAATCGTCTGACATTCTTGAAGTATTCTTTGTCTCAGTTCATTTAAATTTTGAGGCTTTGTTTTGTAGACGATGACCTTAAGGTAACCCCAAACAAAATAGTCTAATGGAGACAGATCTGGTGAACGCGCTGGCCATTCTACAGTCCCCCGCCTTCCTTTTTGAGTGCGGTTTGCGGCATAAAAAAAGTAGATTTATAGATGTAGTGTTGATGAAAAAAATCTTGTTGATTTATCTGTTATCGTTCAGAAAATATTATACCTGTGCAGGACTTTATGTACGCTCTGTATGTTCCTCGCAGTCATCACGATTATCGCAGGGTTCGGGGTGAATTAATGCCTTATTTACCTAATGGTCCTTTAATTGAACATAATAGTAAATATTCCATACAATTCACGTGTTAAGGTTTTATAATCATTAGTTCAACGACATTATTTGCAATTGTTTTTACAATACTATATTTCGGTTTAGTTAATTACTTTCTATTTTGGTTGAGATGAAGAAGTTTAGACACCTTAACGGGTGATAAATATTTTAGAAATTGATTCTAGGAACTAGAAAAATAACATAAAGTGGAACGTAGGCAAAATGAATTTCTGTGACATTTTCCTGATTTTATAGCTTATAATTATAATATAACAGTTTACTTAAATTGGGCTCACATTATGTGAATATCCTTATGTATTGGTTAGCGAAATAATAATGTTATCAGTAAAAATTTGGAAATTGTGGCTATTGTAATCTGTAAATGAATACATTTATGGAAATCATTTTACAAATAAATCATCAATTAATTAGAGATATGCATAGTAATAAAAAATCCAATAATACAAAAATTCGAATAATTATATCAATGTAAAAAAACCTTATCAACCAATAGACTAATGTGATCAGTAAGCTAATTAGGATATATTTTGATTTACACGTTTGTTTCTCAAACAACGCTGGTTTTGAAATAATTGTTTGAAATGACTTATTTCTTTTGAATGGGCATTAGTAATGCTTCTGAATTAGATCATACAACATGATAATGCCATTTGACTACATTTTCGCTATTACCTGAAAGTCCAATAAACCCTCTGGTATTACGCTACATTCATAAGGTATCGAGTTAATTAATATCTATAAAATGCATACTGATTGAGTCAATACTTTTTAATATTTTTTGTCGATGCTTTTGTAATTACATATTAATTCTGTCATTACTTTACTGTTTATTAGTAAAAACCTTCAAATTCCCAAAAAAATACTGTTAAAGCTAAAACTGTCATCGGAACTGCAGTGTGCACTTTGTACATTTGTAGACGTGTTACTTTGCCCAATTACTTTAGAAGATTCTTACAAAATATACAACCAATATCAGTGCTGTAGCTAAACCGTTTCAAAAATAAGGCGTCTTTCATATAAAACATAAAGTGATAGTCATATAGAAAACTTTATCTGACATTTGACTCACTTTATGTTTTTTTTTTAAATATTTGTATGTCTTGAACCAATTTTTGGAATATTTTTGTATCCGTTATGTGACACTAAACACATCTATACTACAACAATGTAATTAATGAAGGTAATTAACAAGCTAATATAAAACTTGTTCTGTACTGTGATATGGAAATTATGTCGGTGGAAACATCACTGAGAGAAGAAACAAACGTCACAGTATCCAGGGAGTATTGAGCACTCAACAGACCCCGTCATTAGTAGTCCAGACTATTGATTGATGGTGCGGGCAGGGAATTGCAATGATTACAGAATTGATAGATAGTATTATTTAAATTAATTTCACCACTTTAGACACATTTTCTTCTGCTGTATCTATAAATGTATTTACTGAGCGATACTGGCCAATTTTTCCACTACATTAAGTACATTAAGAAAGGTTAAGTGGCGGAGAGAACTCTTAAGCCCTAATTTTACCTCTATAATAAAGATTTGTTCTTTTAATTTTAATTTTACTTTCTCTGAATAAAATTATATATTTTATTCCTAACAGAAAACAACACACACAGAATTTCTAAGCACAACATTTATTAATACCTCATTATGTAACAGATTTTGGGAATGTAATAATACGAATAAATATATGAACATATCGTTTCTGCCACGATTCGTGAATATTTTATACATTCCAATGATAGGTAATTATGGCTAGGTAAAACGAGTAGATTAAAAATTCAATTAACGTATGTATTTGTATATAAATTAATGTGTTAGACCAAATTTCTGTATTTTTATTAGCCATCAATAAATTCACAATTTTAACCTCGACTGGATCAATTCGAGTTAATTAGTACAAAGTCGAACGTAATTGAATTCTATTTACGTTGTTATTGAGTCTTGTTACAAGTTAATTGAAGTTTCTGAAATAAAGCACGTGTGTAACCGGATAGTGGTTTGTATATCCAATCAATTACAATAATTATTCATCACATTTTCATGGTTGAGTAATAAAAGAAAAGTACAGGAAATTTACGCAATGAATTGAATCTACTAATTTTTATTATTTTAGATACTACTTGCAAACATTATGAATATTGGAATTACCGGTGGTTCGGTCCTTATTTGTAACAAATCTTTTCGCTTTAATTACAAGTTATCCTTAAAAAATGCAAATATTTTGATAATCAGTACATTCATTACAATTTAATGTACAGAGCTATAATAAAGAAATAACTATTATAAACACGTTCATTTGCTAAGCCAACAATAGTTGATTGAGGTTTTAACTGTATTAATTGGCTGAGAATTAGCAAAGCCCTTCACACGAAGGGTTACAAAAATTGCATTTCTGTTCAACTGTCGCATGTTATCTCGAGAACGTAGGATCAATACACCTAATGTTTTGCATGAAGATTCATTTCTATATACTTAACATCGAGTTCGACGATGGTGCATGTAATTACGTAGGATTTGGCTGAGCGTTAGCGAAAATATTTATTTGCTTATGATGGTTAACTGTGATAGCAACTAGAAGATAGAAAAATTAAAATTAAAATACACGAGTACAAGAATGCGACATTTTATACTGGTCATAGTAACATAAGTAGCCTTACTATTCACAAAATGCATTGAGAAAGATTTTATCTGAATATTAAATTTTGCCTGAAAATTTTCCACTCGTACATAGACAAGCACAAGTTCTATGATGGTGCATGTCCATCAATGGGTCTGGCTGAGCGTTATTGAATCCTATCACTCAATAGCCTGGCACTCAATAGCCTGGCACTCAATAGCCTGGCACTCAATAGCCTGGCACTCAATAGCCTGGCACTCAATAGCCTGGCACTCAATAGCCTGGCACTCAATAGCCTATCACTCAATAGCCTGGCAGAATAATTTTTCGTCTGCAAGTGGGATGTAAAAATTCGTGCTCTGTATTGCTTGCATTTCTGTCTGCATGATATCTCAAGAATGAAATGAGCTCTAAACTTAATATTTTTATACAACCTCAGCAAGGCCTGTTACACTACAGGTGGTATAGAGTACTCCAGCATTGTATGTTACTGTTTTAATTAATATAACTCTTTTGATACTTTTAAAGTTTAGTCTCTTCAATATCGGAGCACAATTCGTCAGAGGGATCGGTTGTATCAATCTTGAAGTTATAAGACTATTCCTTTATGGAAGTTAAGTATAACGTATTTACGGACATTTTCCATCGTTAAAATTCTTAATTATTCATAAATTGGTATTTTTTTTTAAATATATTTATTTATAACGGATTAATTGTGGTACATTAATTTTGAACGAGCACCGTCTTGAAATCTTAAGACCTCTTGAAGTAAGAATGAATTTTGCTAAAAATTCTTTGAAAATGTTAGGACAATTATGGATTTTAATGTTTGTTATTAAAAATAACCGAGATATAAATTTGGCTCAAATAAGAATGACCACCACCTCGAAACGTTTTATTGGCTAAGCTTGGCTAAAAGACTAAAAAAAATCTGAATCTGTTAGGAACCACTGTAGTTATAAGTGAACAATTTTATTCCACAATGCGGTGTACAACTTAAAACCTTTTACGCCTGCTTTGTGAAAATCTTATGATATATAAAAAAGAAGAACAAGCATTATCGCAAATGACTTGAAAATTCTAAAACCTTTTATTCCATGCTACAATCCATAATATTGTATATCGACCTATTCCTTTTTTCAAACTTCAAAAGGCTGCCATCTAAAAATTTTACGAGGAATCGAAAACAACTGGAATAATAAAAGCTATTATATTATTGAATCTACTCGTGCGTTTGGAATTAGTAGAGTAGTTTTTTCTAGAGTGTAAATAGCTGCCTCTTGAAATGTTTTATTAGTTAAGAATAGCTAATTAACTCATACAAGCTATATACAGATATTGTCTGTACTAAGTTTTCACCCTGAATCTATAAAGAACAAATGTAGTTTTCGTATTTACAATTATTCACACAATGTTGTATACTGTTTTAAATTTTGAACGCCTGCTATCTGATAATCTTACGAGATATAAAACAACACGCAAGAACAAAAAATAATTGCAAATTACCTGATAACTATAAAAAATTTTCTTGTTTTGCACTACATTGGATAATAACTGATATACGATCATTAATTTTCAAAATTTTGAATGGGCGCTATCTTGAAACATTTAAGAGGTATAAAAATTGTTATAGAATAAAAATTGTTTATAATGATCTAGTATTTTTTATAATTAATCGTTTTAGGTCCTATTTCGGGAATTAGTTAGTTTTAATTTTTGCTGGAATGTGAATGGCTGAAATTTTGAAACATTGTATTAGTTAAAACTGAATATGTGCTATGTGCAAGTACATTAAGAGCGTTCAAACTGCCAAAAAAGGCAATTCGAATAATTGCAAACGTGAATTTTAGAGAATCCTGCAAAAAAATGTTTAAGACAACTGCAAGTGTTGACTCTACCGAGTCTATACATTTTACAGACAATTTTGTTCCGTCAAAATGTGCCCTGACAAGGAGCCGAGACATACATGAATACGAGGTAAGAGTTAGATACAACTACCGAACTGGGAGACTCAGAACGGTTTTGACATCACAGGCTTACAATCAACACATTTTCTGATTCCATGAATAGTGCCCCAAGCCCAAAGCGTTTAAAATTTGCTTAAAACGCTTTTTAGTGTTAAAGGATTTTTTTAATATTGGAAAATTTATAGCGTATGGCTGAGAGATCAATCATTTACAATACAGACCCCGCGTTAGAAGTGGGTACAATTGGCGTATGAATGGGAGTGACTGAATACAAAAACTATATGTCTGAATGTGCATTGGTGGTATAAATGACAAATTTATATCAGTATAAATCCTGAGACGTTAAAAATACATGTCAATATATTTCCGCAATAAACGATTTGACTTTGACTGCCTTTGAACTAAGTTTAATGTGGATTTTCAGAACTACAACAGTTATCGTGTTAACAATTATGCGTTATATTGCATGGGCCCATATGTACATGTAAATATATTCTTTTACAAGTTTTTGGTAGTTTTGGATCATATGGATCATTCTCCCTAAAATTCCACCACGAGGGCGATTGCAATTGGCACATTTCTATGACATCGACCCAAAATCAGTTCGTCATTTTCGGTACATAATGAAATGGAATGAAAAATGTCTTTATTAAACACAAAGAAAACCATATAACCATAAAACCATTTATAAACGATTAGTAAAAAAAACAAGTGCCACAGTATAGTATACATTACTGTTTTACATTCAAAAATGATAATATATATTTATATAAAATAATAAAATTGAAGGAATATTCTTCATGAAATATAAAATCATGTTGTATATTAAATGTAAAGTAGAAAAACAGTTTGTTTTATTTTTAAGTGATCCAAAACAGTACAGATTGTTAAATAATAATAACTAATTAACATTTTTAATGTGAGGCAACTCGATTTCATATCGTTATTTTAGCAGGGAACATGCATTATCTAATCACCTTGTTTTAAAATGTCGGTATTCTTCTAGCATATACCCATATTATAAAATAGATGTAGTATACAAAAAGTTTCACTGATGCAATTAAAAGTTCTTTACGGATAATTTTGGGAATCTACACTTCCAGGCCGTTTTTATATCATCGACACAAACATTTGTTTTAAAGTTGCTTACGGTTTGAATTAAAGATAAAATTTGTTGTCTATGAAGTGTATACAGATTTAAAATATTACAGAAAAAATAGATAAAGCAATGTAAAGACCACAGATGTTCTCCAAGATCAAGAGATTTACAAGCGATGAATCGTTAACAAAAGCCTATCTCCTATAGTGCTGATCTGTGGTTGTTCTTACGCTCTTAAAGTTTCTGTTACACAGTTCTTGTTTGGTAAAATGTCTTAAAATTAAATGGACAATACTTAAACAACACTTTTCTCCACACTCTTTTTAAAGTTATAACAAAATTGAAATGTTGAAAATTTATTTCATACTAAGGCTGTTAAAAAACTTTTCTTTAACTTTTGTGCTTTACTGGAATCTTGTTGCTGGTAAAAATTGTTCGAATGTAATGATACACATAGGATACAATACATTCATAGCTGTGACAGTTGCAACAATGGTTAGAGGTGTAGTATTCTAAGTATGTGTCTTAGGCGTTAGAAGATTGCTATTATATTATAAATAGTAGTATAAATAATAATAAAACAGAGTAATTTGAGAACATAATTAAATATAACCAGTCAGATGAGAGTTACTCAGAATACATTAACAAATAAGGAAGGGCTGAGTTGAAATGGAAAGGGTCCATACCCTTATGTTTTTCTTAACCTCCGGTCTTCCTTTCAGCAGTATGACTGTCTACCGAATATAAAAAAACCCTACCACAGTCTTTTCTTACATAAATTTTATCAGACACAATTTTAAATAGACACACAAATAAAAAGCTATAATTTACAGACAAGCAAAAATAGTCCGATCATGGAATAGATAAGTGCAAAACACTAATCTAATATAATAAATGTGTCTAATAAATTAGTGCAAAATACTATTATTTTAATATCTTGTGGTAAAAGCTTACTGTTTGTTAATAAGTACCTGATATATTACTAGATTTGAATAATTTCAGCGTATCCATATTACAGCACAGCAGTCAATATAAGGCACAACTGATTTTTTAAATCTATAGTTGAATTTCTATAAATAAGGGATCGATTATCATCATGTAAACTTTGATGGATATTAAATGGAAAAGTACACAAAGGGTTACAATTTAGAAATGATAATTCCTCAGATTAACTTTTTCTACCTTGAAACACATCAAACCAACAATTTGAAATATTACTAATAGTTATATCTTCGTTAGCCAAGAAGATAAAGCGTCTCTGTATATGGTCGGATGATTTAACTTGGTGTGATGGATTGCATTTAAATTGGTCAAGCTAAGAAAAATAATCTCCACCAAAACTATCGATCATCACGATTTCTGTTTTTGGGGAAACTTTTTCTATAGGTTCGGGTGGTTTAGTTAACTTAAATAAGATTAAACTTTTTTATACCTTGACACACATCAAACCAACCATTTGAAATATAAATAATAGTTTATATCTTCGTCAGACAAGAAGATAAAGCGTCTCTGTATTTAGTCGGATGATTTAACTGGGTTTTTTATTTAACTTGGTCTGACGGGTTGCATTTAAATTTTGTCAAGCTAAGAAAAATAAATCCAAGCGAAACGTTTAATTTTCATATTTGAAGCCCTTTTTGATTCGCTTCGATTTAAATCTCCACCAAAACTTAATCATCCACGATTTCTGTTTTAGGGAAACTTTTTCTAAAGGTTCGGGTGGTTTAGTTTTGACGTCTTTGTTATATGTGTAAACGTTGTATTGTTATACATTTAGGAGACATGTGACTCAGCCTATACATTTCTTGAAGGAGTAGAGTACTTGTTATACATTTAGGAGATATGTGACTCAGCCTATACATTTGGTGAAGGATTAGAGTACTTGTTTATACATTTAGGAGACATGTGACTCAAGCCTATACATTTCTTGAAGGAGTAGAGTACTTGTTATACATTTAGGAGACATGTGACTCAGCCTATACATTTGGTGAAGGATTAGAGTACTTGTTATAACATTTAGGAGACATGTGACTCAGCCTATACATTTCTTGAAGGAGTAGAGTACTTGTTATACATTTAGGAGACATGTGACTCAGCCTATACATTTCTTGAAGGAGTAGAGTACTTGTTATACATTTAGGAGACATGTGACTCAGCCTATACATTTGGTGAAGGATTTGAGTACTTGTTATACATTTAGGAGACATGTGGACTCAGCCTATACATTTCTTGAAGGAGTAGAGTACTTGTTATACATTTAGGAGATATGTGACTCAGCCTATACATTTGGTGAAGGAGTAGAGTACTTGTTATACATTTAGGAGACATGTGACTCAGCCTATACATTTCTTGAAGGAGTAGAGTACTTGTTATTACATTTAGGAGACATGTGACTCAGCCTATACATTTCTTGAAGGAGTAGAGTACTTGTTATACATTTAGGAGATATGTGACTCAGCCTATACATTTGGTGAAGGATTAGAGTACTTGTTATAACATTTAGGAGACATGTGACTCAGCCTATACATTTCTTGAAGGATAGAGTACTTGTTATACATTTAGGAGACATGTGACTCAGCCTATACATTTGGTGAAGGATTAGGAGTACTTGTTATAACATTTAGGAGACATGTGACTCAGCCTATACATTTCTTGAAGGAGTAGAGTAACTTGTTTATACATTTAGGAGACATGTGACTCAGCCTATACATTTCTTGAAGGAGTAGAGTACTTGTTATACATTTAGGAGACATGTGACTCAGCCTATACATTTGGTGAAGGATTAGAGTACTTGTTATACATTTAGGAGACATGTGACTCAGCCTATACATTTCTTGAAGGAGTAGAGTACTTGTTATACATTTAGGAGACATGTGACTCAGCCTATACATTTGGTGAAGGAGTAGAGTACTTGTTATAAACATTTAGGAGACATGTGACTCAGCCTATACATTTCTTGAAGGAGTAGAGTACTTGTTATACATTTAGGAGACATGTGACTCAGCCTATACATTTGGTGAAGGAGTAGAGTACTTGTTATACATTTAGGAGACTTGTGACTCAGCCTATACATTTGGTGAAGGAGTAGAGTACTTGTTATACATTTAGGAGATATGTGACTCAGCCTATACATTTCTTGAAGGAGTAGAGTACTTGTTATACATTTAGGAGATATGTGACTCAGCCTATTACATTTGGTGAAGGATTAGAGTACTTGTTAAACATTTAGGAGACATGTGACTCAGCCTATACATTTCTTGAAGGAGTAGAGTACTTGTTATAACATTTTAGGAGACATGTGACTCAGCCTATACATTTCTTGAAGGAGTAGAGTACTTGTTATACATTTAGGAGATATGTGACTCAGCCTATACATTTTGGTGAAGGATTAGAGTACTTGTTTATACATTTAGGAGACATGTGACTCAGCTATACATTTGTTGAAGAGTAGAGAACTTGTTATACATTTAGGAGATATGTGACTCAGCCTATACATTTCTTGAAGGAGTAGAGAACTTGTTATACATTTAGGAGACATGTGACTCAGCCTATACATTTCTTGAAGGAGTAGAGAACTTGTTATACATTTAGGAGACATGTGACTCAGCCTATACATTTGTTGAAGGAGTAGAGAACTTGTTTATACATTTAGGAGACATGTGACTCAGCCTATACATTTCTTGAAGGAGTAGAGAAACTTGTTATACATTTAGGAGACATGTGACTCAGCCTATACATTTCTTGAAGGAGTAGAGAACTTGTTATACATTTAGGAGACATGTGACTCAGCCTATACATTTGTTGAAGGAGTAGAGAACTTGTGTTATACATTTAGGTGACATGTGACTCAGCCTATACATTTCTTGAAGGAGTAGAGAACTTGTTATACATTTAGGAGACATGTGACTCAGCCTATACATTTGGTGGAGGAGTAGAGTACTGGAAATACAATAAAAAAGTCTTGGTCTCCTGAGATTTAGCTACACTTCAAAATTACGATTAAAAAGAATTCCTGAAAATTAAGCCTTCATTTTATACCATTAGGACCTGCTTTCATAAATTCTTGAGCTGTGCAATGTTTGTAAACCAACTTTGATTACTTTTCAGAACAGATGACTGAAGTTTTGAACTCATGAATGTTTGTCGATATAAATTGGTTTATGCAAATTTACATGGAACAGCACGAGTATTGATTGAATACATAAGTCAGAATACATAAGATTGAGTTTATGTCTGAATTGTATGAAACTCTCGGTTGCAGAGGAAATGTTTGTTATAGATACTTAAAGATCATGTTTAGGTATTTTATGTTATGGCAACAGGAATAACTTATGTAAAAGTAAATGCAACATACATAGAATTTAAACACTTTAGCATAACGAATAATAATAAGTAGATTTGACAGCTCTGTATTATCGTCTCATATAAAATAGTTCTAAGCAACAGTGTTATTTGTAATGGCGCTTATAATTAGTCAAAGTATATTGTATACATACATATTTATTACATATATTAATATATAATTATTTCCTGAGCGTTAGTGATCCTATTACTGGAGGAACTGAAAAAATTTCCATACCTGTCTCTCTACCTGTCTACTTCATTTCTACAAACGTCAACGAAAACGTCAACTTCGTTATTGACGTGTGTCATTCAAATGGATTTGACTGAGTGTTAGTAAACATTTTTATATTGATTTTATGGGTAACCGTAAGGGCGGGAAAGACACTGAGTAAGTCAACTTTAAAATAAAGTATAAACTTATAACACTTTAACACGTTTCATAATGACACATGTGGCTGTAGACTGAAAATATTGCATACAACGTTATAGAAACCTGTTATGCAACATGTAACACGGTGATGTACTCCTACCTTATGTATTGGTATATTCCTCACAAAGGATATGATTCAACTGCTTTGGAAATTTCATAATATATACCATAATTATGCAGTAGTTAGGCTGAAGTTCCTAAGTTTGTCTATATAGTGGAATCTGCTATTCAGAAATGTCTTGAAAATGGGAAAAACAAATTTTTTTACATTATCATTGTTCATTCAACAATAGGTACTATTTCATTAACTTTTCTTTTGAGGATTTATTTGAATTATTGTTCGTCATTTGAATACTAAGCTTCAAAGTTTTCTTAAGAAACAAGCACATATTTAAATATTTAATAATTCATTAAGGTTTTATTTCATTGGAACCAATCGCTATTTTCAGCATTAAACTTAAATACGTTTAATGGAATAGTATTTTGGCAGCATAAACGGAATTTAATGTCATAGAATAATTCTTATTATAAAGTATTTCGTATTGTCTTCACGTGCTCTACGTATGTTAAAGAACACAAATTGATACGTTGTAAATAACTCTGCCTAATTTAAATTAAAAAAACAAATAATAATTTTATGAAAATTAAACAATTTATTTAATTGTTGTACATCATTAATGTTTTGAATGATTATGGTTTATTTTGTGGATATTAATATAATTGTTCTATTAAAGTTTACTTGTCCAAAGTATTCAATGAACTATCGTAATATACTTTGGTAATATTACAATACAATTTTAAAATGATTAATTTTCTAGTTTTAAATATTATATGTTAAAGTGCATAAAAAAAGAAATCTTTATTTTAAGAGTTTCAATTTCATTTATAAATTTATGAGCCTGGAAATATTGAATTTAGTTTTATGTAACTTTACTTAACCTTCTAGAGATAAGAGTATAAAAAATAAAAATATTATTTGTAAATTGGCGCTATTGTGTTACAACCTACCATTGTGATCGAACGTTCCGTTGACGATAGAAACTTGTATTTGTAACACGATGTCACTTAGTCCATAATTATAATTTTATTGAAGATAAACACATACATAAACATCAGGAGTGATAATGATTGAACAAATTTTAAGTTCTACAATCGATATTCGGTTGGGGGAATGAATATTTTAGATAACTTCCCTGAAGAAACAATCATAGGAAATATTTGGTAATGAAAATACAATATTAAGCATTTTTTCAATTAATGTTATAATTGTGTAACCCAAACGTTAAGCACTCCTACTTCTAAATTAAATTAATAAGGTAAAAAGTGATTGCTCTAGGTACTGAAGCTTATAGATTACGGAGACACTAAAGCTAGATAGAAGCGAGGCTAGATGATTTGGCTCATAGTAAAGAGAATTCAGTCAGAAACAAAAATAGGTTATCTTTTATTTCCGCTAGGTTACCTCCACTCAGCTTCCTCCTTGTCCGCTCAGGATCCCGACGTTTCCGGTTAGTTGGACCTCAGTGTTCACCGGATGTCAGCGATTTCTCCAACTTCGTTTATGTGCTCTGGAGCATGGATTTTTGTTTTTTTGTGTGGGTGATTATAATATATTCTCATTGCTTATAGAGTATAAACAAATAATGATTAGTAGTGTCTTATGACGTACTAATGGAAATAACAATGTTTAAATTGTTCCATGATCAAATTGTCAATTTATACACAGTAATGCGTACATTATTAGTTATGCAAATGTGTTGACGTTTTAGATAAACAATTAAAAATCTATTAAATCGTAGTCAAAATTGAGTAACGAGTCTATTTACCTGTTTTCAATATCAGGAATATAATAACTTTATAGCGCAAGTAATTGTTGAGAACTTTTTAAGTACACTATTAATTGACTAATCTAGAACAAATATAGTTTTTATTCCTACAGTTAATTTTAGCAATATTTTTATAAGTGTTGGGCGTCCTAAAGTTTTTTTCCAAATAACTGGTTTCAAATAATTTCTTCAAAATTAGAAATACATTTAGTAGTTTGGTGCACGAAATAAAAATGTAAAGTGGATACATCCGCGATGACTGTGACAAACTATAGAGGACACTGTATAATTTGACTATAGAGAATTTGACTGTTGTAAATTCTAGGAAACTACTACCTCTTTTTCCTAAAACAATAATATACTTAAAAAAATTTTTTATGGTTTAGTTGTAGCTCACAATAATTAAATTTACACATGCGTATATGCATTTTTCTGCATTATAATAATACTATAGTATCCCGGTCACTAAATAAATAAACCTAAACGAAGGAGAATTGAGGGACCCGACAGAACGTGACGAAAGTCTTTACCGAACTGACTGTAACTAACTGACCGTAAGGGCTCAGTGTCTTTGCCGCCCGTTGACTTTTTGACCCTAAAATCCATAATCTCTAGCTCTTTATCCACCAATAGTTTTGACACAAAATGACAAATAGATGTGCTTTTAAGAATAACGTGTGAACGAGTTCTTAATAAAATATTTTAAATACATACATATTTCGAACATAATAACTCTTAATAGTAGTTGTTAAAAAGTAAGTTACAAGTTTGATTATATTATAGCCAAGGGGAATAGCCGATAGACAAGAATTGAAATCGGTAATAAATTATTTATAATTTAACTATTTATATTTTAAGCAGTACAGATTAAAAAACCACACTGAGGAGAACGGTCACCTTATCTCAATCTAAATCTAGAGAACCTCTATAATGTATTTCTCCTAGAACTAAAACCTAGAGAGATATTGAGGATTCCACTACACATGCGCATATACTGTAGTTATCTCTGTTTAAAAATATTTTGTCTTTGTAGGTATATTACACTTTAGTTTAACACAATTAAGCTGGAGTCGCAAATGTATTTAACGCAAATCAGTACTGTATAGAACCGTGTTACAGGTTTTGCAGTTTTATTCCATCACTATGCTCTATTTATAAATCATAAAAAATCTTATTTCAACGATTTATTCCAGAAACATATATATAAAATATCACTTACAATATGGTGTTTACTTGTGCAACTAACAAAAAAGAGTGTAGTTTCTTACTGTCATGAAATGATTTATATATTATAGTCCAGAAATCAAGAGCAACATTTTTACTCTATAAGCACACAACCAGATTTTTCTTCAGTTTTTACAGGCATTTTTTTATAAATTCAACAGTTTGTTCAATTTGAAAAACTTCATAGTAAATAGTACATTGTCGTAAACCATAGTGGTATGAGGTATATTTGGTATGTGAAAAAAAAACAAATTCTGTAAACGAGAGAACATGGAATTACTGTAACTATTACGTATTTTTAGAAATATAACTGGACTATTTGCATTCATATTAAGGAATATGTAAGTTATAGCATTCTTTTAGTTCTTTAAGTTGTTTACAATACACAACGTTTGTAGTGATGTTACTAAATCTATGTTGTTAATCCCTTAGAAAACAATTTAAGTTGCCTGAGAACAAGGGAAATAAATATGAGAAAAACCATTTGGATTCACAATAATTTTAGGTACTTTTTGACCTCTAGATCCTTGAACGTGAAGCAAGCATGGGGTTCTCTATGTTATTTAGATCCTCTGCTCTTAAATTCTCTAATTCTTGGCTAACCAAGATTTGAGACACAATGTGTCAACCGTTAAACAATTTGGTCTGCAGCGCTGTAGCTTTCTTACGTAGATCCTATAAAATCCTACTTTACTCCAAATGCTCTGAAATCTGAAAGGTGTCTTGGATGTCAATATGGACTTTTCGATTTCCAAATTTCTTTCACTCTCAATCTCTAAGATTGAGATAAGCAAATTAGTTTTACTGAAACTTTACCCCAATTTTGTTTTCTGGCAATCAGTATTTTACTGCTCAAGCCTTTTTACTCTTTCTAGTTCTCTTTTCATTCCATTAAATGATATGCAGATAGTAAAATGATAAAGATTTTACTTCACTGGGACTCATGTTTATTTTATATTGAACCAGCAATTTGTTAAATGCGTGTTCTTTTAATTATTCACAATAAAATTTCCTGTGTGCGTTCGTCCACATGCCTTACGTATACCGTAATGCATTTACCTCAGTATGACAAGAAATATGAGAGGCACCTTTATAAAAGTGTCTTGGTTCAAAAACGTAAACGATAAGTTCTCCGTCAGCAGCACTGAACCGATAACCTGCCGACAAGATTTTAATTTACATATTTATTTCCGTAATCTCTCAGTTTCAAGAAATTCACACATTGTCTTTCTTACTTACGGACACGACAGACAATTTTAGTCCTTGCACTATACTTGAATTCTCGAACAAATTCTCACACTTACACTAGTATGGCTATTATCAAAATGCAACTTGTGGAATTATATGTACATTAGATGTAATGTTATTTAGGCTAATGGTAAATTTTATAAATGATGACCATCAAGACCAGATAAGATTACTAAGAAATGTGAACCGTGAACATTCACGAAACGTTTCAAAGACTTGCTAATCGTGTCCGTGAAACTGGAAATGTACAACTGAATCACAACAAAGAGAAACGCCCTACGCCAGGAGATGATGAGGCACCAGGAGTTTGGGCTACGGGTCAGCTCAATTTACTTGACATATATATATATATATATATATATATATATTATATATATATATATATGTTAAAACCAAATTACATAAACAATTACAATTTATAAAATAAGCAAGAATGAAAATAAATACAATTCATTGATAGGTTTCTATTTTTAAGGAGATAATAAAGATCAGACACATAGTTGGATGCGTCTCTCCATAATATTCAGTATATTATAAGGTAAAGATGATTCCAAGGTTTTCAAAGAAATCTTTAGTTTTAACTAACAAAAGTGTATCGGATGGTTACGATATTTAATTACACAACCAATAAGTATTTCTGTGCCTAGTCAAAATTTAAAAATTACATAACAATTTTACAATTCTAGTAATCTTTCCTCACTCATAGTTCTAATAAAATGTTCGTTTAACCCTGAAATAAACATAAAAGTACGGTCTTGGTTATTTATACAAGATAGTACAACGTGATTCGATAAATTCTCAATTTTATAGTTCAATAAGCCTCATTGTACAGTTATCTCTCTCGTCAAGAGCTCAGACGACAAAAAATAAACGGCACAGAAAAAATATCCTGGTACAGATACAACATTTAGAATGTAGTCTTGTATTTTATCAAGAATATTCTACATCATATAATAAAATACGGTTGTTCAAAACACATCACTTAAAAATTAAAATATGTCAATACTATTGTTTAACGATTATTTTAATAAGAAAAAATAAATAAAATCTCTTAAATATTCGAAAGGAAGGGAACATTTGATAGACAGAATAAGCAAAGCTCAGTTCTGGAAATGAAAGGACAGTAAAATCGATTTGTTAGGCCTTTGTGGATTACGACTTGACAAGTTTGTACGAATATAAGTATCTTTGACATATTCTTTGAATCATGTTACCCTATTACTTTTTACATCTAATGCAATTTACTTTTCCGCAACGTGTATATAATAAAAAAACCTTATGGGAAACGTCAAAGATGTTACTTTATGTCTTTTAGTAACAAGAAGCTTGTACATTCAACAAAGCATATTACGAGTATCTTAAGGACATTTATGATTTTGAATCTAATGTTAAACTAGAAATCAAAACTATATCAATTAGATTATCTCAACAATCAGAAAGTGTTTATATCTCCTTTTTATACAATGAAGTAAATTAAATAAACCTATGTTCTGGTAGTTTTTACAGGAACTAACGTGGCAGTAAATAAACTATTGAGTAGTTATTATTATTTATATGTTCCTCTTCTATTGTTGAAAGAATAAAAATCCAACTTTTCGAAATTCCCTTCAATACCTGTTCGTAGGGAACTTGTAAAAATAGCTAAAGACTTGAATATTAGTGTTATACGTAGAGTATTTCCTAACTTCGATTATATTACCAATAGTATCCACAACTTTATAAAGAGATTATTGAATTTACTTGGATATAAATTACATATATTTCACATGTAATGCACATTTAGTAATTTATAAGTTATAGTAAAGACATAAAAAGGATTCAATCTAAAAGATGTACAATATTTGAATGAACTCAGTAGAGGAGAATATAACTCTTAGAATAGAAAATCTTATTAAGACAATAAAAACTTGTGCTGAACAACATATAAAAAGAAGTGCTTCCATTATTGGTCTTATTAGTAGGGAATATAAAATTCCACTGTCTCTAATATTACGAATATAGAATAAGATAACTTATGACACCTTAAGAAACTATCGTTCAAACTACAGTCTTTTAACCAGGGAACAATTTGTACTGGTAATTCCCTAATACTATGTTTAAGGATGTGCATTTATGAACATCACTAAGTAAGAATGTTTAAGAAGAATGTTTACTACTCACCTACTACCGATTTTCAGTAGAAAGATTATTGTGAATTTCTTCCTAAAAACGTTCCTTTCAAATAATTTAACTTTTAAAATCTAAGGATATCTGCAAAGCCTAAGCTGTAACACAATGGTTTTTTGAATTTAAAAAAGTTACTGGTAAATAGGATTATTAGGCGTCTAATATACTATTTATGTTTATGGTACTCGTCATCAGTGCACTCTCCAAGCGAACAAAGAGAGTCGGAAAGGTATAAGGAATACTTCACAAATATTCTAATGTACGAAACAGTAAATCTAACAATTTAAGATACTTTATTTTGCAGTAAGAATAAATACTTAATTTCACGTCTCACTCGACTGAAGCAAACAAACACAAATTTAAAACAAGCTGGAGTTGATGCTGGTATCTACAAACTCTTAGATTAAGAAATCGTTGATGAATTTACTATTCATAAAGATGCAAACTTAATTTTTTTAAATAAACAAATGTAACGAAATAATCTTCGTTCAAGCATAACTATCATGAAGTAGTTTTATCCTCACCACTTGTCGCGTAAAATGTTCGCTAAAGTTGCATGCATAATTCTATGGCTTATTTTATTGCGTCTATAGGATAGGTATTGTGTTAGGTTATTATGACATGTTTAAAAACACATTTATTTCCTAATTTTCTCTTGTTATTATAGCTACCCATAAGGGCAGTGTAAAAACATGAATTATCATTGAACTCTATGCTGTGCCTATACAGAAATGAAGCTTCATGGATAATGTCAATTCGGTTAGTTCTCGGATATTGTGCGGATAGAATTCCAGACAGATTATAATAATAAAATAAGTGTTTTCTTATCAAATAAGTTGGTGCAAACATGGAGGAACCTTATAAATGGATTGCTAAAACAAATATTTTAATATTTTATTTCATAAGAATAATATATTTCATTGTAAGAAACATAAAATTGTTATGGAGACAAAACAAAATACAGTTAACTTTAGTAAAATGATATAGCATAGAGTTTTCACTTCTCGCAAAAACTCCTTTTCGTGATCTTATCCTTATGCGCCCGTCGAGGATCATCCCTTTTCTCCATTCAGCAGTAATCCCGCCATCATGTTTACGTTCCACCTTCCTTCATATATTCTTTCAATTTTCCTAATATTTAGCTGAAGCTGTTTGTACTTATTCTTTCCGAGAGTAGTAAAACTTTCTGGATAGAAGTATAAATTATGAAAGTTTAGTACAAACTAGTTTCTTCTCAAGATCCTTTAACATCTAATTTAAAAACTAACAGCTACTATGGCTCAGTTTTGTTCTCGAAAATCGATTTAAAACTTCTAAATGTTCACAATGCTAGTAAGTAAAGTAAAAAGATAGTTTTAAATATATTTTTTAGACTTTTAGTATGCATTAGCCAATTATCACGTCCAGTGTATGTAGGTTTAAGTAGTATAACATGGGTTTGTAAATAAAATACGATAAAGTACTTTTATAATCGTAAGATAGCTGACATAAATAATTACTTAAGAGAATTAAATTACACTTTAAAGGTGCGAGAGCATTACTAACAAACAAGCCTTGAATAATTTCGTTTGTACATACCAAATAATAAAAGTTTTCAAATTGCTTTATATTGTCGCAAAATCTAATCTCAGCTACTGCGTTTTGTAAAACATATTAACTTATTAAAAAATACTAATTTTGAAGGCGTTTATTTAACAGCACGTTTAAAAGTATTAGTACACAGTTTGACAGTTGGCAGTACGCATAATGACAATACGGTTGAATACGGTAACTGCCGTAATTTGTAAATTATTAACTAAATTTTGTATAATAAATAGCACTTACTGAGCACTGCATTAGTTATTACTAAAAATTAATTTGTAATGATAACACAGTAAATGAATTAAACTATTTTATTAAAAACTTTTTAAGTGTTGTTGGGTTTTGATCATTGATGTTGCAGCTATCTTTCATCTGCAATTCTTTACTTACTCTTAAGGTTCTTTACGATACTCTTCCAGGTTGGGCATACATTTTAGATTATAGACCATTCTCAATGCGACATTTAGCACACATATAAACAGTGACTAGATCTCTTAAAATTAAATATTAAAAAAAAATCCTTTCCGGGTACTCTATGGTACATTCAATGGACATATGTTACATGACTTTAATACAATACAGAAAAAATAAGCGAGGAAACATTTTAAAAAATGTAATTACGTAATTCATTTAGAACTCAAAAGCCCTGATATTAATGAAAATAATTGCGTCATATCTACACACGCCTTACTACTTTCTGAAGCTACTCTAAACGTAAATAAAATCTTAGTTTACTTAGATGTTCATTTCAATGTAGATATATTCCTTTTTACAGATATACAACACTCATCCATAATTATGCACTAGTAATTTCATTTTCAATTTCCTTGGTAATGTTTAAGACAGAAAGACGATGACTTTTTCATATTCATTTTAAGGGGATTAGAACTATTATTTGATAGTGATATAAATGAGTCTACGTTAAATATTTCAATAACCGATCTTATTGTTGTATCTGTTGGGTTAATGAACTCGTAAGTCTTCTACATGCAGGTCTTTCTGCAACTAAGAACAGTCGTGTATATAGTTTGTACAAACGCCTTTCGAAAACCTCTTTGAAAGGTGAGAATTATTAAACTTCCACCTTCTGGACTTTCATTTTCTTACGATAAAATAGCAAATGTTAATTTTCAATATAAGAATACGTTAATAATACGTGTCTTGTTTTTTTAATATTTTCAAATCTGAATAAATTTTTTGGGATACAATATTATAATTATCTAAATCCCTATTAATTCCCTTTGTTATCCTATACGTTATCAAGAAAGCCAGATCAAGTAGTGTTGAGTGTAGCTGCTGCTTGGATGGGTGACCGCTAAGCGATACTATCGTCGTTTAAGCGGCACACCTGCCCGGCCATTGGTGGGGGTTCGGAAGTCATCTTAGCCGTTGGTGCCCAGGTTAAGTATTAGGGAGGGCTTCTTAGCCCTGACTTCGCCTACTAAAATAAGACATCTCTTTACTATACTTTATTCTTATTTTATGTATTAAATTGAACGATATCTAAAGTACTAAGTAAATTATATATGAATTACTTATAGCATTTAGCAAAGATGATCAAAAGGCTAGTTAAATACCTTACAACTACATTTTTATTTATATTTTAAAATATTTACTGTTATTTTTATAATTTAATGCGCTCGCTATTTAATAGAACATCCGCTTAAGTGTTAGTTACCCTTATTCTCGAGTAAAGTTATAAAATGCTCGTTATGCTGGATTTTGCCGTTACGGGGGATAATGAATCTGGCGACAAAGAATAAAATAGAGTCAGAGAAACAGAGACCAGAAAACCCTTTGTCTTACTGAATATCGATATCGGCTGTCTTACACAACTTTTCTTTTCAGTGGTTTCGAGCTTTTCATTAATTTGACAGTTTTACCACGGGCATATTTTGTTTGTATATTTTATTTCAGCATTTATAACCGTAGCAATAAATTGCGTATGAGCTTACACTTAGTGTAAATTAAAAATATAGCGATACAAGATTAAACTAAAGGGCAACAAAAATCCATTTAAAAATACGAATAAATTTTAAATGTAACAATTGATATTTCATAAATTGTTGAAGTAGGTAATAAAGACCATTAATTGTAAAATAAATCTCCCTCTTATCTCGAATATCTTTTATTACCGTACACTCAGCTATTGAATACATATAAAATAACGGAAAAATGAAGTACCTACTAATGGAGACTACTAGTTCTTAAAACATAGTATGAAAGTTACATAACCAATTTATACTTTTTTAATGAGAATCTCACATACGGTCAGGTAAAACTAACCTTGAAAACTTAGACAGAACACCAGCTGCTTTAGGAAGTGTAACAGCACGAGGTGTTTAATTCATTTAAGGAAATAAAGGGGGTAATTCTATTAGCATTATTTTAAATTAAAACCAGCTCAGGGTTTCCAGACATATTTTTGTCAAAGAGAGCACGTTTTATAGTTATTTATTCTATGAATATAATAAAGTGTAGTAAGATTTCAAAAATTTCTGCAGACGCGTAGGAAAGATCTCTACATTTTAGCAAACTCTCTATTGTCCGTTGGGAGTTATCCGTTTCTCGGATTATCCATCCTAAGCTTCCTTAAAATTAATAAAATAGATTTAAGTCTTTAAAAAGAACTCGATAGTAATAAGATATTTAATTCCTTTAAAGAAATAAAGTGGAAAAAAGTCTATTAGAATTATTTTAAACTAAAACCAGTTCAGGGGTTTCAGACATGTTTTTGTCAAAGAGAGCAAGGTTTTCTAGTTTACTTCGTCTGTGAATATAATGTTGTGTAGTAAGATTTCAAAAATGTCTACAGACGCGTAGGAAAGATCTCTACATTTTAGCAAACTCTCTATTGTCCGTTGGGAGTTATCCGTTTCTTCGGATTATCCGTAGCTTCCTTAAAATTAATAAAATAGATTTAACACATTAAAAATAATTCGATAATAATAAAATAGTTTCATAGGTTTGCCAAATAATTTAACTTATTAAATGTGGTCAAAAATAGAATGTGACTGCATTAAAAACGAAACTATATGGGACAACTCTGTATGGAAGAAAGACAATTACTAATTTGTTCCCTTAGAAAACAGTCATGTGGGCCAAGCGGGGTGGTTATTTGTAACCGACTTTTACAGGAAAAGTGAAGTGGAGGAAGAGCAAGATCACGTGCCGTAGTAAGTGAGCATCTGTTAAGGTGAATTATCTAGGGCCATTTTCTTTTCGTTTTGAAGGAGGAAGAAAAGAAAGATCAGGTGCACACACATTCACGTGAGCAGTGAACGTTTGCACTGGGGCACGTTGACTGCCATTCAGTATCTAAAGGAAAAAACGATTGTGAAAAAAATGTTACCGAAGAAATGTACATGTTTTTTTCATAACATGATTTTAGTTTATACGGGTACAGTTGCATATACCTGTATGCGGGAATTGTTGTTTAGTAACGTTTGTTTTACTATTGCGGTATTTTCAAAATAAAATAGAGTCATTTGTTAATTTTAGCTACTATCGGCTATTTTACGAATTAATTCAGAATTTGCTTCTCCGCAAAAGCCATGGGGCTCAGCATTTTTCGGATAATATCTAGAGTTTCCTCTAAATAAATAATTCTCTAGGCAAATAATGAAATACAGCAATAAATAAGCCTATAGAGTAAAAAAATTAGAAAAGGCTTTAAAAAATAAACTTATATAAGGTATGTCTGATAAAATTAGCAAAAACTCATTTAAATTTATTTACCACTATCGTCTATTAGCCCAAAAATAGTCAGATTCAATTTTAGAATTATCTAAATAATTGATAAATACAAATAATTTCATGAAATGTAAATAGTGACTGGTCTCAAACTTGCAATATTCTCATTAAGGTTCTATAAAGTGTCTAATAACGTGCCTACGTTTTTCTCAGTTAGTATGATGCTGAAAAAAATTTGGTAACAAAAAACAGTGATTAATTTTAGTAACAATAATAAAAAACTTTATTAATCATTCCGAAACACTAAATGTATTTTTAAAACAAATAAGGAATTTATAGTGATACATTTTATAGAAATTATTATACAAATAAGAAAACCATGTTTTACTAAATCCCGAAAATTTGTTTAGTAATATTTATTGTTTAAATAAATTTATTATAATTATATTTTTAATCCACCGGTTGAGTGTTGTTTTAAACATAATGAAACTTTAAAATATTTGTAGATAAATATAAATAAATATATGAATGTAAATACACTGTTTGAATAGCGATTTTCGTATTAGGTTTAAAAATTAGCATAGGGGAATTCGGATTAGGATTTTCCATTCTAGAGACTTTAATATAATAAAGAAACATGTTTTTATTTCAAAAATGTCTAAGGTGGGTTCAGATCAGTAATACTGAACCCTGAGGTGGTCACAATATGGTAACCACGCTGTTTTCCTTACAAACACAGCCAAGCATTTAATTATAAATTTTAATTAATGGAAGGAGAAAACGGCGAAAAAGGTTAACGTTATTTCTGTTTATTCTCTTTGAGCGTAACCTATTCTTGTAGTTTACTTTAAAGTGTTTCCTTTTATTTCAGGAGATGACACTTAGTTATTTTAAACTAATTAACTATATTAATAACATTGTATAATGCGTAGCGTAATTAAATTAAGAAATAGAAAATAGAAACGTAAAGTTATAACCAACAGATAACAATTAACTGTAAAGATTTTATGTTTTAAATCGAAAGCCTTCAGACATCCAAAAGATTATAAAATTAACAGATTTAGGTCTATATTGACTTGTTTATTATTTTTAAAAAGGGAAATTTTTATCCCCATTTATCAGAAATAAGACAAATTTATTGAGAATTTATGGAAATACATTTGGTTTTAATTTTTAAACAAAAATTATTCCCGTCAAATTTGTCTTTTGATTTATCAACCTACATATTAAGGGCTGCAGGTTAGGAGGTGTTTTAATATTACTGCTGATAAGTCCAAAATACCATTGACCAAACTACATTTCAATCTAGACAAGTCAAAGTAAAGTATAAGTCATCACATAATTTCAAACTTGTTTTAAACTTTACATTGTAAAAAGTCGTTTTCTTTTTTTTTATTCTTATCAGTTTTAAAAATAACACTGAAAATATCCAAAACTGCTATATATTGAAATGATTTCCATTTCCCAAATCAGGGTTACTTATTCAATGTTATGTGTTATTCTGCACTAAAATACATTTAAAATCATACCTGACGTGGCAAAAAAAAACATTCCACTGTACAACCCTCTACCCCAAATCTAAATTTAAATTCACTAAATAACATCAAATCCAAAGTTTTTTTAATGACACACCCTAAATATAATTACAAATGCGAAATCACCTGTCTTTGTTTGTTTTTTCTTGCAGACGTAAACTATTCAACCGATTGTACTGAAGTTTGGGACACTTTTAGGGTTTCCCAATGAATATAGGCCTATTCGTATTATGAAAATCCCTCAAGAATTTGCCCCAATGGTCTATAAGGCAGCAAAACTACCATCTTGGTCACTAAAGTTGTGGAATATTTAATAGAAAGAGATTGAATAATATTAATAAATTACTATTTTTACTTTATTTAAATTTATAGTGTAGAAGGAAAGTGTAAGCTTCACAGTAACAACAACACTTTCTTAATTCAAACTTTTTTAAACCTCTGTTGGACATAGAGTAAAAAAATATACTATTAAGAAAATTAAAAGTTTTAGTAAAAATATACTTTTAAGTGTAAGTGTTTGGCAAATATTAAGTATTAGATATAACCAGACAATGTTATTTATCTACATTTTACTACAAAATAAATGTAAAAACTTTGATCAACATCCATCTTAGTTGTCTTTCAACTATAGAAGGTTTGTCAGGCATGACTTTTTATTTATTTATTGTTTGACTTGGAAACAAAGCATCATCTATATTACAAAAATACTAAGACCAGATTAAATTACAATGGCCATAAATATAAAATGTTTTGAATATTTTTCATGATAAATCGTCAATTTTAAACTGTCAGGTATTATTGCTAGTAGTTAACCTCTCATATTAAATATATTAATATATCAAAGAAAGGATTCGTCATTTATCTGAACTACCTTGATTTTCTTATTTTTGTTTTGATTTTTTTAACTTAATATGTGTGTTGGCTAAAAATAAACTTTCATCATTCGATACCAAGATGTTAAACCTAGAAAGGCAGGAATAATGTTTTTTACTAAACCCTCGACTCAAGTTTTTTACTACGCCAAAAATAACTTGACTATATGGAACTTATAAATGTTGTAAGGGTTAGTGGATTATTTAAAAGTATATTTGGGTAATAATTACATACAACTCTTTTTATTTGCAATTTTTTTGAAATTTACATTAAAAATTAGTTTGTTGAAATTATTATTCTCCGTAATAAGTTGCAGGTTACTCACCTATATTTAAACAGCATTATGTCAAACTTAGCCAGTAAATCATGCCGCACGTACTCAACTTGACATGTTTACTTTCACCTCTCGCCTAACATGTTTCCCTGTTTTCAGACAAAGAACACGTTACGGTAAATACCAATACTAATAACCCACTTATCAGCAGAGCAACGTTGTGGAAAATACCTGTGAAACGTCACCGCCCTGTACTTTAGATCAGCTTAGGATAAGAGCCATTTTCCCGTCCAGTGAACATGAGATAAACGGTAGATTTGTATTGAGCTGACTCTGCACCAATCATAAGCCGATTATTACAAATAATCGTACTCGTTAAATATCAAACAAAAACCGCGGATTACTGGAACAGATTAATATTTCTTTGATCTGAGTTGTTTGTGTTTTTGTCACGAACAAGCTAACACATTTTACATTTTATGATTGTATTTTAACTAGTATTTCAATCTTGATTTTGGGGTTTTAGGTTTCGAAAATAAAACACGCAATAGCTTTAAATTGAAACATGTTTTCCTTCTAATAAAAAAAAAAAACTTTGATGAACTGTATTAAGACATACAGTAATTAATTTAATGTTTGAAAATTTATCACCACTTGCATGTATATATATATTTTTTTTCAATTCTTAATCTTTACACCAGAACGCATCTGAGTTATAAAGCAGGTTGATAATTTTAAATATTAATTTATTTAGTATTTAAAATGGTTTCTAGAATCTGTAAGGGAGACAATATGTTTATTAAAGGAGATTATTAAATTAAAGTAAAATAATTCCCAATTTGATGGAAACTTTTACAACGAAATAGATGGATTTTGCTACGGGCGGGCTCACCAATATCGTGTGAAACTATTTCAATACAATACCAACAAATAAATTGCTGGCGGTTATGCAATGAAATACATTAAATTCAGTTTTTTTGGACATCAATTTGTGGAAAAATTAGATTAGAATTTTGTAAAAACCTAACTATGCTAACCCCCAAATTGTGCTATACTAAACTAAAAACTCCTATTCTTTTGCCACTGTATTTTAGTACTATCCTCGGTAACAACATTAATTGATTTACAACTGTGAAGACTGTATTAGATAAGAACGAATCAGAAAGTAGGGGAAAAGGAGTGACTTAAACTTAAACTTTAAAACCTCACTGCCGACCGGGTGGTTCGGGTCCGTGGTTGGGCGTGAGCAGTAGGCCTACCGTCTAGGTGTACCGTACAATATTTTATCATATTATTTATTGAATTTGTGTATTTCATAAAGTTTTATTTTACGTGTTTTTAACTTCCGCCGAGTTTCTGCGTTTTTAAACACCCTACGATGCAAGGGTGTATAAAAGTCAACTAAGTCATTCACTATTTCTGCGGAGTACAGTTGTTTATTAGTGTACATATGAGACTGTGAAGGCATAAATTTATAATGTCAAACCTCAGAGCATTCAGTGCACATATTGGTATGGCCTTTAAGTTTTTCTTACATTGAACACAAAAACTAGGAGAAACCTGACAATTTGACAAGGCTGAACTTTGAACTTGAAAACTATTGAAAATATTTGAATATTATAAATCTTTTTTAATACAATTAGGGTAAGTTGCGAAATAAAGAAACGAATATACCTTACAGAATGACTTTTGATCTGTGATGCTCGACTGATTTATCCTGGCGAGCTGCTTGACATTACCCAGTTTCAGGAGCATAAACACCTTGGACAATAGCATCTCCACCCAACTTCACAGCTGTTAACCCGTAACAAAGAGAATATGTTTGATAAAACTTTAGTTACTTCATAGTCCTTTCCTTAATGTACTCCAGCTTCGTATAACATTTCTAAGGTTTTTGTTTTCTTTTCACTTTTGAAGCAGAAATATTGCAACCATTATTAAAACAACTTATTGCATGTGTGTCAGATAATTTTTAAGGAACTTATAAATAAAATGTACTTTTAACTTCTTTATATATGATTTTTGGTGTGCAATTAAAATCTATAACAAAGTGTATGGATTTAATTTTACTGTGGTTTATTTACACAATTAATTTACATCCTTAATTCATGAACCTTATAAAATATTGGTCATCAAAAATAGTCCTATATTGTTTATTAATTTACTTCACTGTCCAAAATGAAACGCCTCTGCTAACAATTTTAAACTTAATCCATGTAATGATATGATTGTATTACAGTATATTCTTGACTCATTATCTCTACTTGTTTGGGGGGGGGGGGGGGTGGGGGACATTTATTTTGTCAAACGTCCACTTAAAAGATATTCAGCCAGATCCCGTCATGTTCCACCACTGTGACTCTGTCACGTGTAGACTAGATAAAAGTGGTGAGAATCAAGAAAAACGACAGCAGGAACAAGTGGTGAATATCAAGTTTTTAGACACACCAGCAGGGCCATACTCAGCTTTGGCGGACTCCGGAAAAGATATTCAGGCCAGATCCCGTCATGTTTCCACCACTGTGACTCTGTCACGTGTAGACTAGATAAAAGTGGTGAGGAATCAAGAAAAACGACAGCAGGAACAAGTGGTGAATATCAAGTTTTAGACACACCAGCAGGGCCATACTCAGCTTTGGCGGACTCCGGAAAAGATATTCAGCCAGATCCCGTCATGTTCCACCACTGTGACTCTGTCACGTGTAGACTAGATAAAAGTGGTGAGAATCAAGAAAAACGACAAGCAGGAACAAGTGGTGAATATCAAGTTTTAGACACACCCACAGGGCCATACTCAGACTTTGGCGGACTCCAGAAAAGATATTCAGCCAGATCCCCGTCATGTTCCACCACTGCGACTCTGTCACATGTAGATGTGTGGCAGGGCTCGGCACGATTCCCAGTAAAATTGTCCCAAGAGACCGGTCTGAGTATGGGCCTGCACACCGGCAATGTTGAAGGTTACAAATTTTACAACCAGAAATTGAGTCCGGTGACATTGATGAGTGGATCACAACAGCGGATATTGAATGCACAAAAGAAGAAGAATTAACTTTATGGGCAGATCATTGAAACTGTAAATTGAGCAGATAACCAAGAAATGGAGATATGCATTTGATTTGACCCTTCAGTACGTTAAGAAGTTCAATGTCTACTCTAGTGGACATTTTGTGGATCCATAATAGAAGGTATGTTGCAGCAACGTCAAAGTTGTCACTGGCTAAGCAGAAGAATCTTACGAGCTTTTTCCGGCTGGTGTAAGATCATTAAATGTTGTACAGTGCTACAGTGTTTTATAAGTTAAAATTTCACAATTTATATGTTAAAGTTCCATAAACCTACTAATTTGTGTTTTTTTATTTATTTCTGCAAGTACATATTATTTTGTTTCTAATTATGATCCCATTGTGATTTTATACTCTGTAATTTATAACACAACACTCAGTTTACTCTATGACATTTTCATGTAAATAAATTTCCTTCTCTGATTATTTCCAAAGTTTTACTGATCTGACCATGGCTTAGGTTTCGTAGGTGACGGATTAGCAGAATTCTACTCTATGATTGCCCTTAAAACACTGCAAAATTGTCAGAGAAGGTTATTCTGCTGCTTTTGCGTTGTGAATGACTATGAAAACCGATCTGAAAAACTGCCCATATAGCGAAAGCCCAAACTGACATTGAGTTGCCTGTTATTGTAAAATATTGACATACTGGCTGTAGATAATGAGTTCCTGTTTATACGATCTGTATCTCCAGCAAATCTTTCTCTAAGTGTACAAAAGGACTTGCAGCAATTAGAAGATAAATCTTGTGTAATCTTTAAAAACCAACTACTAGTAATAAATTCTGCAAGACAATTGTGTGCTAATGTCCTGAAAAGCATGGCTCTAAGTTTTGGGAGCAGAAAACTATTAACACATTTAATCAAAATTGACATTGTAAAGAGAAATCTCAAATAGTGCCTCCAAGTAGTGGCTCCATTCCTAACAATATGCACTTAAATGGTTTGAGTACTTTAAATACTCTAGTATTTCCTTTGCCTGAAAAGACTAGAGGATCTTTTCTTGACAACGCTCCATTTGTAAAATGGGATAGGTACAGGATTAAATATAAAAATAAATAAATGTTTTGACTGGTATTAATCTATTCACTTGTATTAAATGATCACTTTTTTCTATTCTTAGGAAACACAAAGTGAAATAATTATGTCACAAAGCTAAATATACCATTATCTAATGACAAAGAAGTTAGAAATTCATATATTTATTATAGCTCATGACCAAATACGACTGACTTACCAGTAGTAGCCTGATAAATTCCTGTGCTTTTCGATTGTAAACAATAAAATTCAAATCAATACAGAGAACAGAACATTGGGTGAAAGCAGGGTAAATATTGAAACAACTCTCTGCTCTTGAGAATCTCCTGCTTTTATATTTACATACAGTATGGAGTTATATTGTTCTGCGAACAGAAAAAACTGCCTTGTGGATAGTTAAGCATAGAAAACCACAGTCATTGAGGGTGTTTTTGGATATTCACTATTCCTTTGATTACTGACAAATGTTTTTAAAAATTAAAAGCTTTTTAAAATTTTATAACTCAGATTATCAGCAATGCGTGTAATAAATATGAGTATGAGCTAGGAATAACATTCTCATAAAAAGCTGTTATGATAAAATTCTGATTTCAAAGCGTATATACTAAACAAAACATGTTATTAAATAAATGTGTTATTCAATCAAAGTTACAGATAATATTCTACAACTATGATGTTCTTGGATTCAGTAACTTACACCAGCACCCAAAATGATATTTCGAAACCATATAATACAATACTCTGATGAACTATTTTTACAACCCTTGTTAAATATCAAAATTGCTAATAACATTTTTAATCACATTTAAATTAAAATGTGAAAATGAAGGTGCACTGTTAACCAAGCATTTATTTTTGTGTGTGGATACTACAAGTGATATAAAAGTAGTGTAATACTGCAATAACTGTCATATAATTACGATACTCATTCCTGATAGTTAAGTAGTTAGAGTATCAATTTCCCAGAATTCCGTATTCAAATAAGTTTTCGTATGCTAACAAATAATAGTCTGATTTTTAACCTGATTAGTATCGTAAAGGAATCTGGGCTAGACCTTCACATGATCGAAGAAAAATTATCACTCAGATGATACACATTGTTGCTAGTAGGTAAGCACATTGTAAATTTGTATATAGTTACATTAATTATTGATGATTGTTTTGATTTTAATATTCATTTAATTTGTAATGTAAATAAATATACTTAGTTTTAGTTATAAATGTATACATATATATGTTAGTTTAATTTTTATGAGGTTAAGTGGTAGAGAGGACTTTATAATCCTAACTTCGCCTCTAATAAAGTCATTTTTCATTTCATTTCATTTCACATTACTTAGACAGGACAGTAGGGAACTTTACAGGCATTTGTCATCATTAACCTAAAAATTGTTAAAAGCCAACGTTTTGAGAAATAGTATCAGGTCTATTTTCAGATAAAAAACCTAGAACATAAGGTGATCATAAAAAAAGGACTTAATAAATCAAGAGACACTGCACTTAACATATCAATTTTTAAAAAAACGACAGACAAGGTGTACATTATACCGACCACCAAGTTATGTAAGCACAAAAACAACAGTAATATTATTGTATTACACAAAAGAGCAGCTCTCACTCAAAAAACAGAGAGCTTCACACAAAGAGCGAAAAAAACTGTGCAGGACAGCTTGGAACCAGATTGGAGCGTTTCACATGTATGAATTCTAAAGCATTGCGGCAGGAAATCTGATATGGGGATAAGCTGCCAGGTATTAATTTTATCACACCATGTTTTACCTGTCACCTCAAAATTATGTAATGGGGTCCAGTTAGATGTAATAGATTTGCAGTCAAAACCGCAGAGTTCTTTCCCAAATGACGCTTTGAGAATGGTAAAGGCAAGTCTATTCTTCAATGTCACATGTATTAATTTTATCACACCATGTTTTACCTGTCAACTCAAAATTATGTAATGGGCCCAGTTAGATGTAATAGATTTGCAGTCAAAACCGCAGAGTTCTTTCCCAAATGACGCTTTGAGAATGGTAAAGGCAAGTCTATTCTTCAATGTCGCCTTAATCAACTGTCAAGATAGAGTTGCAGTAAAAACCGCAGAATTGTTTACCAAATGCCGCCTTGAGAATGGTAAAGGCAAGTTTATTCTTCAATGTCGCCTTAATCAACTGTCAAGATAGAGTTGCAGTCAAAACTGCAGATTTGTTTACCAAATGACGCCATGACAATGGTAAAGGCAAGTCTATTCTTCAATGTCGCCTTAATCAACTGTCAAGATAGAGTTGCAGTCAAAAACTGCAGAATTGTTTACCAAATGCCGCCTTGAGAATGGTAAAGGCAAGTTTATTCTTCAATGTCGCCTTAATCAACTGTCAAGATAGAGTTGCAGTCAAAACTACAGAATTGTTTACCAAATGCCGCCTTGAGAATGGTAAAGGCAAGTCTATTCTTCAATGTCGCCTTAATCAACTGTCAAGATAGAGTTGCAGTCAAAACTACAGAATTGTATACCAAATGCCGCCTTGAGAATGGTAAAGGCATGTCTATTCTTCAATGTCGCCTTAATCAACTGTCAAGATAGAGTTGCAGTCAAAACTACAGAATTGTTTACCAAATGACGCCATGAGAATGGTAAAGGCAAGTCTATTCTTCAATGTCGCCTTAATCAACTGTCAAGATAGAGTTGCAGTCAAAACTGCAGAATTGTTTACCAAATGACGCCATGAGAATGGTAAAGGCAAGTCTATTCTTCAATGTTGCCTTAACTGTCAGGTTAGGGTTGCTCACATAACCAAAATTTATTCATTCGTTCCAAAGGTTAGTTAATCTTAGTCACAAGGAGGCGAATGTGGAAAAATTGTCACTTTTCCACAACCTACTTTTCTTGTCGATTGATGATAATGGTACCTGCTCTCTCAAACTAGAAGTGTATAAGTTTAGAAATTTAAAATATTATCACTAATTGTAAACTTGTACAATATTTGCTTTCATGTGAAACTGTCAGGAATTATGTAAAATAAATTTAGGACACATTATTTTTAATATTAGAATTTTAGATGCTTAAATCAATTTATTCCTAACTAATTTAAAGCCCAATGGAAATGTGAAGATACATCCAACGATAATGTTCATTTCTATTATTAATTGAGGGAATTGTGATAATTATTTTTCACTATTACTTAATACAACTAGTAGTGCACTTAGTCTTCTTTCTATTCTAATTAAACTGGTTCGTAGGTTGTCCACTTTATCGATAATTTCTACGTATATTGCTGAATGTATGAGTAATTAGATTCATATTTCAGAAATTAATAGGAACATTTTTATTTTTGCTGCTATTAACAGATTGTTACGTATTATTTACTTGACTTTTAAAAATTTAATATTAATATATTAATTAGTTAATGTTTAGTTTTATATTTCCTTACTTCAAAGCATTATATTATGAGTTAATTTATTGTAGTGGATTACAGCTGCATTAAGTAGGCCACTAGTAGAAAAATAACCATTACAATTTCCTTACTTAATAACAAGCTAAATTGTAATATTACACCCCTTATTTTAGCTTTGCTAGTTTGTTTGTGGTTCACATTCATATTCAGGTATAAGTACTTTTTTAAACCGAGAGTATATTCAGTTTTGCCTTGCTTTTATTTAATGCGGCAGCACAAAATATCTTAGCGTATGGCGCAGATTACAAACACCTTATTTCTTGCCAAGCCAGAGTATTCATAATAGTGTTTTGGCAGTATTGCCAAATGTTTAATAAAAATGCTTTGCAGTGATGCTAAATGAATGTAAGAGTGTTTATGTCAGCCATGTGAAATTATTCATTAAACACGACAACTGAGGACAAATTACAAAGCAGTAAAATCATTAACATATTCAGCAGAGTGAAAATTAAACTAGATTGGACTTTGTTGAGAAGTACAATCTCATGCAATTAATCTTCACGTGAGCGATCAAAGGTGGTTTCCGTTTGTTAAAAGACATTAACAAAAAAACTGAGCTAGTTTTATTTTCCTTTCTATCGAGGAGGTTGTGCTGGGATCTACTTGTTACCGTGTGAAAAAGACTTGTTTCGTTCCACATCGTTTCTTAAATGCATTACATTTGAGTGCATTGGATGCTGTGCTGCGCTTTTGTGAAAGCTCTTTTCAGTATATAACGGACATCTAATCTACTTTAGATACGCAGAAACTTAACACTTATAGTATGAGTATAAAAGAAATTCATTTCTATATAGTAATGTTACATAGTATTTATTATATAGGTGCCCAAATCAACTGTGTTACCCTTAATTTGTATCTTAAAAATAACCTAATGTTCAGTAAAGTTTAATGAGAAACTTTGCCTGTTTGTTTTTAGACGACAATTAAAATTTATAATTTCAAAATTTTGTCGCGTTTCCTACCTTCATTGCAATATTTAAAGAAACCGTTTTATTTATTCGTTCAGGAGATACTACGTACTAAGTTTAAAAAGACGTGTTTTTCCATATTTAAGCACCAATGTGTAAGTAATTTCAAATACAACAAAAGTAAAACTACGTTATTATTACATGACATATTACTATTGAATACAAGATCAGTAATAAAACGTTAGTTTAAATAAAAGTTAGTTTAAATAATACTTGCAGATACGAATATAGAAATGGAATTCTAATGAAATAATTAACTCGTTAGTCGGCTGTGGTATATCTGTAGTAATCGATTTTATATTTAATTCCGTTAATTTATTAATCACACTAAGGTTTTATAACTTTTTTGGGTGTTTCCTTCCAGCTATTCAGTCATGCGAATTTAATTTTTATAATTTACAATGAATTGTAATGTAAAAATGTGAATATGTGATTAATGGTATGTAAAATTGATATTTATACACTCTTTAAAAATATGCAATACATACATATTCAAAATATAAAAAATCTACAATTTTTCAATTAGTACGCTTCCATGGGTAATGCATTTAACTATTGCGCCTAAGCGATACGAACGTACGAGTATTCGGTGTCAGTGATTGTTAGATATCGATACCATTTGATATTCACATGTCGAACGACGTTGTCTCTGATGTTGAACGGTGCAAAAAGTTCTTTTTGATCACCTTCTTCAACGACTTATTTGGAAATCTTCAGACGGACGTGGACTCCAAATTCCAGATTTCAAGTCTGTGCCAGTCATTGTCAGATTTCAGACGCTGCACTAAGCGTGAAGTGAACTGGAGCTAAACTAAGCATTCCCAATAAAAAATAATCTATATTTATCTTAAACTTTAAAATTATAGTAAAACTACAGTAGGTACGAATCACTTAAACAGTATTAATATAATAACAAAGCAAGTTAACTAATAACAGACTCTTAGACATAATTAAAACACTCTACAAAGTGAAAAACAAAAACTTATGCTGGAAGTGGACTTAATTTAGAAATTTATTATCAATAAATAATTTATCTTCATAACTTAATGATTCTTTGTTTGAAGTTTGCTTTTCGTCGTAGATAGTTGGTCGGCAAATGCAAACCTATTGTGACCTGTATTCTGTAGTTTTGTTTTAATAATTAGTGTTGTGTTTGATCTTTTATTAAGTGCATGTTTTTAAGTTAGTGAAGTTGACACACACCATGGTGGTAGTGATTCCTTACTTAAGAGTGTCATAACGCTCCGGTATGATTTGTTTATTTTAACATAGTTTGTAATTATGTTTTAGGTTAGTTATTTACCTGAAGAAGAGATAAGATTGCAGATCTCGAAACGTAGTGTTACTGATATTTTGGTGTAACTAAACGATGGTAAATTTCCTGAAAATTCTATTTTATTCAACTTCAAGATATTGGACTATTGCCGTAAAATAACATTGAAATAAAATATTCCAAGTAAAAATGGATTTGTGTAGTTACTGTGTTGTTATTCGGACGTGAAACTGAAAACTAAACTTGAATCTGGGATTTGAAACGGATATTGAATTTAAAAGTAGAATTGCAAGATTATTTACATAAAAGATAAAACCGTTAGAAAGTTGACTGTCTAAACCTGGTATTTGATTTAGTTCTATTCGACATGATGCTATGTATTCCGGGAAATTACGGCAACTCCTCCCAGCCACAAGGGTCATCATTCATTTTTAATGCAGCATCATTCATCATCTAGTCTTTCTCATGTTCAGAGCAATTCCAACTTTTCTACCCGTCATATTATAAATAAGAGTTATAATGTTATCTAAAATAGAATAACACAGTTTGTTTTTTGTAAAATAAAACAAATTTTCGTTATTTTAAATTGTATTGAAAGTGTTATATTATTACACTTATAACAGTTACTTGTTATTAATTATTACTGATAAAGATGTTCATCGAATGTAGATTCCAGTTATTATGCTTAAATAATGTACCGCAAGAAGCTTTTGTGTCTATTATACATAATCATTATCGTGTATATATTAAAAGTAAATTATGATTGACACAGTCGAATGTCTTTGACTGTTAAAATCATCACCTCCGTCAAATGGCTGTAATACTGATTCTTTAAAATTATAACTGCGTGGACAGTTTTTTGTCTGATATCTAAACTGAAATTCAGCTTCGATCTTATATTTTATAAGTAATATTAACAGAACTTTTTTGAATTTTGGAACGAACATAGCAAGATTTCAATAGGATAATAATTAAATGTTTGTTTTTTATTTATGGTTTGATTTCAGTTTTTTTTTTTTATAACTGAAAAATACGAACTCACTGATTAACTGATTATTATTGCCACACATAGGCTTTTATACCACATATGTGGGACTAATGTCCCAGCTCACTGACTGTGGTTTTAAAGTCTCTTATAGTTTTAATTAATTCGTCTGTGTTCTTTGTAAAACAAATGATGAAGCTTAGTTTATCTTTTGATTGATGTAACAATTTAATAGCTTTAGATTATTAAGATGTAGAGATTTGTTAACTTAGATCAAAAATCGTTGAACTCATTTGCAACTACTTATGAGTTTGAAATAAGCCCCCTTTCTGCTTCCAACAATATATTTCCAGGAATACCCCCTCTCTCTAATTTTCTCGTTTCTTTATAAATGACCTTTCGCATGCCTCTTTATTTCTTACTCACGCCGTAGATGAAGACAGCATTTGCCATATCTTCGCTGCCTTTATGATTTCCTTAAACATTTTATATCCTTACTTTAAAACTTTTATTCTGTAACTGATTGAGGAAGTTGCTTCTGGACGATAAGCAGTTCGGTCGAGTGTAACTTAGCTGAAATCAAGCATTTGGATTTATTTTATTTATTTACTGTCTGAATAGTTTTGATCTCTATCTCGGTTTGTTTAACACATGCTCGTATAGTCGTAAGTTTAACAACTACAAGCTGCATTGCGGTTTTGCATGAATGGCTCGGTATGAACTAATAATCTCAAGATGCTTCGTAATCGAATCAATAATGACCATTTAAAAATAAAATTTTGACCAAATCGATGTCTGAAAGAATCTACATATAATACTAAACAAGACGGAGCAAAAATTACCACATTTCAAATCACACGAAACGGAAGCAGGGTGTTTGTGCTCCGTTTATATTTGGCAACGAATATTTGACCAATCTACGTTAACAAAACAATCCGCGTGTGCGGGGTATATTGGCTATCCCCGACGGTTAAATCGATACGTTATCGGACCTACAAAAGATTACACTGACCAGGTTTACGAGCGAGTTTACTGCAGGGAGGAGCTGATGGTGGAAGATAAAGGTCGCGGTTGTTTAACGCTGAAATAGTGTGCTATAGGAAACAAGCCGATCACATTCACATTCACATTCACGGTCAGCTAAGTTTATTGTACATCACCAGCAGCCCCGCCCTGTACATGTACAGGAATAATAATAATAACACAGATTTTAAAGTGAGAGTACCACACTGTGTTGTAAATATGAATACTGTGCATACCACAGAGCCTATATGGTTACACGGGGCTGTTACGGGTTAATGAATCATATTAAAATAATAACCTAAATATTTAAAAGGGGAATCATAGTATTCATTTATAGGAGTACTATTTGCTGAGCTTTAGCGAAGCCTATCATGTGAGGGGCTGAAAAATTTCATTTCTCTCTGTAAGTTTTCTCCGCCAGATATCTCGAAAACGAACTGACCTACAAGCTTGAAATTGTGCATGAGGCTTCATTTGTATAAGAACATCTAGTTCGAAGATTGTGCATGTCACTCTATGGGATTCGGTTTAACATTATCGAATATTTTTACATTGGTTTTTCAGGGTGACTATGGTAGCTTCGAGAAAATAGCAGAATAAGTCGATTTGTAAACAAACTGGATACAAGTATATGGGCTTTTAAGATTTGGGATATTAAACATATCTATGACATAATAATTTGGTGACGTTCTTGAAGGATGGAATAAGAAATGAATTTAAATTTTTATATTTAAACACTGATATATAAAACAAATTTATACAAAAATGTTAATATATCATATTATGTCAAGATATAGACAATGTTTCATCTTTAGACGTTAAACCTTGCTCAAAAAATGAAGAGCAAGTTTTATGATGGTGCATAAAATTATTGAATGTGGTTGATCGTTATTGAACCCTATCACTCAGTAGGCTGATACAATTATTTTTTGGCTGTCAGGGGGATTTGTTCTGTATAATCGTCTACCTGTCTAAATATCCGGTATTGAGAATACCTGTCCGGTATTGAGAATACATGCCCGGTATTGAGAATACCTGTCCGGTGTTGAGAATACCTGTCCGGTATTGAGAATACATGTCCGGTAATTGAGAATACCTGTCCGGTATTGAGAATACCTGTCCGGTATTGAGAATACCTGTCCGGTATTGAGAATGAAATGAGCTATAGACGAATGTTGCGTGTAATATCAATGAAGCCTGTTACGTGACACGTGGTGTGGTGTACTCCTGTAGTAGTAACAATCAGTTGTAACAAAGTATTGTATAGAAAAATGTAATGAATACTTTTATAGATTTACTCCAATCAAATTTGAAAGAGTGACTTTAAATTCATGTACGGCGGCGTTATTGATTCTACAACTCTACGACTGTTACGTGTAGTGTTGAACGCTGTGGGTATATTATCACCAATATATAAGGCAAAATATAAGTATTTGATTGTCAATTCCAGTAGGTTTTAATTAAGATTGTATGATTTTCAATAACATTACAATATATATGGGCAAATCACTATCACAGTAAGTAACTTAAAGAAATGTGATGCATGGGTTACAAGATAGAAATTTAGTTCATTCCCAAAAATCAACAACAATAGTGAGGTGAAATTACAAACAATTTGTTTGAACTCCCCAAAATTCACTGGTGAACAAACAGAGGAATACTTTGGTGAAGTGATATTGAATGTTTAAAATTAACATACAGTCTCACACATTTACTTCACTAAAAGGTAGTAAAGGGTTTCACTTTCGGTACTAGTGAAAGTCACAGTTCCATCCATGTGTTCAGGCTTCAACTTCAAAAAAGATTAGCGTTTCGCGACAAGAATAAATGAGTGTGCTCGTTGTATTTAACATGAAATGAACGTTTTATGTTGATTTTGTGCAGTGTTTCCTGCATTTATTTTCGCTTTCGTTGTTTTTCTATGGCAGTCCTTACCGGGATGTTGTTGGGCTTCAGTTGATGTAGTCTGTTGTAAAACTGTCCAAATAAATACATTATTTATGGTTTTAATAGTCGTTCAATATATATAACAGCCTGCTAAGAAAATCATACATGGCTATAGCTTAAGTCGGTTAATGGTGCGGTTCTCAACAGGATTTAATGTACCCAGTAGCGTAACTAGAACTTTGGTATGGAGGGGAGATTGGGGTGAATCTGGTTAAAGAGCACAATACACTGGGTGATATAGATAAATAATAGTAAATAAATCTAATTTTGAACTAATAGGAAAGTATAAATAAAAATTATTTCAAAATAAAACTGCTGTACTTCAAACAAGTTGGACTGGTGCTATATGTATATTTTTTTAAAATTTTTAAGGTTCTTTAAAGGGTTTGGTCATATCTTCCTGATACACCTCCCTCAGTTACGTCAGTAGATCCACCATAATGACTGAAAATAACAGCTTATTGGATTATTTTGCTAAACAAAGAAACGGCAGAATTTATCTTAAATTGCAGGGTGAATAAAAAGTCACTATACATTTCAATGAAAACTCAAATTTACTAAACATCTACCGTGTGTACTTAAAAAAATACCACAGCAGCGCCAGAAACCAGTACAACTCAATGTGATTATCCTCTAAGTCTAGACACATCCATGAGCGAGGTTTTCCACAGACTGAACTCGCGACTTCCCCCTCCACACCACATGAGCAGTAAGACTACTGCGCATCGTCGGGCCGAGGACCACTTGGATTCTCTCAACCTGTACCATCTGTTGCGCTAAAAGTCCCATTATGTACGTCCTGCAATTGTTGTCTCTGCAAACATAACGGTCTATAGACTCTGGCCACTCTGGAGGTTGTTCCTGAGTAGAGATGGGCGATATATAACGTATTAGTGTCGGTAACATCGTTATTCATTGGTAACCTAATATCAGGATAACGTGTTACCAGTAACACCCTGTTATTTCAGTAACAGGTGGACTAAATGATTTGGCGTTCTCATAACGTCCTTCTGGTATTAGGTTAATCAGTAACCTGTTACTGAGTAACAGCCGAGGCTATTATCGTACAAGAAATGAGGCTAGGAACGGACCAGTTCTGGTAACGCTTTTCTGGTATTACGTTACTGAGAAACCAATAACGTAGTGGGGTGATCTGGATGGTGCAGGAGGGATAGGGAATAAAATATCAGATAAAAATAAGTAATATTAAATAAATAAAATATATTTAATCAAAATAGAAACGTAGGGAAAGGAGTATAGTATGGGCCACTTAAGGATATATACATATAAACTGTATATTTTTATATCATATGCAGCAAAAAACATACATTATCATTTATCTAGACAGTATTCATTAAGTAAACATCCGTTCAACATGTTTCCATGTATATGAAAAAAGTTTTTGCTAACTTAGAATTTTGTGGAAATACTGAAAAATGTATATATGTCGGGTATTATGGGCCACTTAATATACTATAGGAAATAATCAGTATAAAATATTTTTTGTGTGATGAAAAACAATTTATTTTAATTACAATAACATATCATAGAGATAACAGAGGTTTTTTTACGTTGTAGTACTATACTAGTTGTTTAACTTGCAATAATCACAATAGTATAACAAAGGATCATCAATTTCGGCACACAGTTCATAAGCCCAGCCTTGACGAGTCTTGCACTGGATCCAGTTTTCTTCATAACTAGCTCCACAAACAATGCAGTCCACGGTTGATGATGTACAGGGTTTAGCATTGTCGTAATCAACAAATTTTGTTGTTTTCCTCCTTTTTTTTTAGATTGTGGCAACATTTTTGCAGTTCTCTCTTTCGCAAATTGGATTTTGTTTTCCTTGCTTGTCTTGCCTCTCTTCTTTTTTCGTTTCAGGACTATCTCTTGATTGTTTGAAATCGCTTTAATTTTTCTTTGTAAGGTACTTCTAGGCACGTTGTAACGTTTTGATGCAGCCCTTTCAGACATTTGAATTTCCAAAACAACAGCTACTGCAAGTTTCATAGCATCTTCCGACCACTCCCCTCGGCCCTCGCCTTCCGGTTTCTTTTCAAACTTTAGCATGACTGCGGTCCAGTAACGCAAAGAAAGAAAGATTAAAAAAAACCGCTATTTAAAGTGGCCCATACAACCCGATTATGGAGTGGCCCCATAATACCCGACTGACATTGAGACATGGTGGCAACCAGGCCGGGTTAAATGGAATCGAAATGAAACTTTCAGTAATGTATAATTATAAGGTAGACGTGATAACAATACTTATTTAATAGCTTTAGCCTTACTTTTTAATACTACAGGAAGCTGTTAAAAGTTACTTGAAGCACCCGGTTTCCAGGTTCACAAACAAAACAAAACTCTCTCATACTCAACGCAACGTAGTGACGACCAACTACCTGCACATGGTGGGGCGACACTAGTGCTGCTTGCTAAACACAGTTAAGTGCTGCTACCTGAAGGCAACATTTTAAAACAACTGGTGGCCCATACTTCCCGCCGAACCATACTGTCCGCTTTCCCCTACACTTGTTTCTGGAAAATTGACAAACTCAACTTATTCGTCATTCAATTTTTCGTTCTCATTAATCATTAATTATAGGTAGTCCATTTAAAAAGTAGTCTATACTTATAAGAGGTTTTGTATACTAAACAATAATTTTATTGTATTGTACAAATTTTAAATAACCTGTTTATAATTAATATATTTCAAAGTAGTCTAAAATTACATTTTACTGACTTAGTAATATTTTCGTATAGTATGTATAAATAGCCCCACACATGTAGAACAGCAACTTGCGTCAGTTAAGTAACAGCATGATGCTAATACCGAGCGTGGGTCGGCCAGTAACAGGTTTCTGGTACGTAATACCAATTAGCCACGTTATTTTGGGAATGGGTTATTGACAAATAACGGTATTTTCCACATCTATCCTAGAGAGCAATTCAATTGAGATCTACTGATTAGTGGCCTTCCTGCGCTACTTTTTAAAGCACACTGTATATGTTTTATTAAATACGCGTTTACAAAGAAATGTGTGGGGGCTTTATGTTCACTCTGTATTTGTTCTGTAAAAGTAGGCCACAGTTGTTAATTGTCTCCTTGAAGACGTAGGGTATATAATAATGATTTTATTAAAATATTTAATGTCCCGTTTAAATTAAGTCTGAAAAGTCAGTAAAACATTTTAAAAGGTTAAATCTCTCCAAAGACACTTCTGGCCAATGTAAGTTTCAATGAACTCTGATAATGTAATTTATGAGTTCAGTCAAGCACTAAAGACTTTATGAGTACTCAGTATAACATCAGTAATTGCCGTTTATTACGCTATATTAAAGAGAATGGACTTATTACGGTAGTTACGAAGTGCTGTTACAAAGAGACAAGATGGAGTCGGCATTTTATAGAAGAATAAAGTGGTGGTACGGTAAACCTGTCGGCAGTTTTACCGTACACACGTAAAACTCTCTGGCGTATCGTTGGGCAATAAAGCTGATCAAAATCAAATCGGCCTTACGTAACAAAGGGTTGGAAGTTCATGGCTCATGGAACAAACAGGATAGAACATTTTGAGATTACCAGCTTGCATTGTCATCAGCATGCAGGGAAATCCAGTTATAGAGAAGTATTTTTATTTTTAAATTATTTGGTGTAGTATTCTACTACAGTATAAGTGTTGGCCATTATTGATGGAAATTATTAGTTATTCCGAAGGAAGAATATAACACTTAGTCCTTAATATTCAATGCTAGGAAATAAACTGCACAATTTAGCCTATATTCTGAATCCGTAAAAAAACTGACTTGGACCATGTACGCAGTAGATCAAGAATGACTGTTATTTAAGGTTGTATGAAATTTAATAGTTTTGTCAGTTAAACAGCTGTAACAGCCAAGATGCAAATTAGCGGAATTGTGGATCAGCTGACGGATAGTTACAGTGGTTCACCTCGAAGCTGTTTGTAGTTTAGTGCGGAACGACCAAACTTGGAAGTTTGAACAGTTTGGTCACGGCTTTTACTGCCACGATGTGCTACTATGTGGAAGCAAATGACTGGCTAATTTTAGAAACATTTGATGTCAGTTAAAATATTTGTCGTGATTAACTTGAAAGAAAGAAAGTTTTAAAGAAAGCGTAGGTTTAGGTGGCATACACTAATATACAGGATGTCAATTAAATCCCGAGAGGTCTTAATATTATTTTCACCATTAAAAATAGAGCCACAAAACTTTAAATATTATTAGTGCATATGAAAAACTATTTTAACTGGAATTTATTGGACCATTACTTTGCCAGGGGGAAGAGGTCATCAAGGAGTAAGAGGAAAAGTTTTAATGGGATAACAGGTCGAATTAAAGGTCTTAAATAGTAAATTAGAAGCCATAAACCCGACCTCAAAATGTGTGATTCAAACCAAAATGGCGGCTTTTCGAAGTTTCAAAACATTTTATTTGTATAAAACATAATCTTTCAATGTATTAGAGGTTCAACTTTGTTTTCTCTGTTGGTTGGGGGGGGGGGGGTTAATACAAAAGATCGTTTTGCTACAACCGCTCTTGAATGGCCCATATAACGAAGTAGATGGGATTTAACGATTAATAAATTTAACGAACGTAATTAAATGACAAAATACAACGGTGTATAAGTGTGATAAAATGGGAATCCATTAACAAAGAGATTATTGGCATTCTGAGTGCTGAGGTTGATTATATTTTAGAAGTGCAAACCATTCTATTCACTATGAACACTGATTTGATATATTATAGTTGTTGTCATAGTATCGTTCTATACTTCGCTATTGACATACAGGAGTTTGTATAAACTGTAAAACCCTCAGAGTTTCCGTATAAATAATAAAAATGTATAAAATATTAGAACTATCTTGTATCAAAGTATAGGCAAAATACTAGCCCATATTCCGACATGTTTACAAACAGCATAAGTTTACTTCTGCTTCTTCAGAGCGTTTGAAGTTACTGAGGCAATAAGCGTAATAGTGCTTCATTGTCTTCGATCAACATTTAAAAACCATTCATAACAGAATTTTATAAAGATTATGTTATATGTACAGGATAAATAACATGTATTGTATTCATTCATAAATCTGGATGTACTAAAATATCAATGTTTCTTACCATACGGTAATAATAATTTATTAAAATGTCAAATACCATAAAATGTGGTATGGTACATTGTTAATTTTTTTGTTTGAAGTTTGATTTTGTCGATGGAAGGATTGTGAAGGAAACAGGAATTTTTCGAGCATTTTCCAATCAGTAATGATACGTTTCGAAATCTGCAATCTGATCTCTTTTTCAGGTGAATAACTAACCTAATACATAACTGCAATCTAGGTTAAAGTAAATAAATAATACCAGAGCGTTGTGATACGCATACGGCAGGAACCACAACAGCCATGCTGGATTTAATTCCGTGTAGAGAACAGATTTTAAAATTAATTAAAAATCATAGTCAATTATCTAGTGATTATTATATCATGGAAAATACGGGATGTATCAGTTGTTTGTTAATCACATTAAAGGGACTGGTATTTTAACTCAATATAAATAATGAAATATCCTTGTTTAAATAATAAAGTAAATGTCAGTGGTTAAAAACTGCCAATATTTATGAACTGTGTTTGTGGTGAAAATAGGATTTAGTTTTGATTTTACAAATTTTCTCTCAGGTATGCACATTTTTTATATTTTTATGTACATTCGTAATTACAGAAGAGTGTACATAACATTATCTATTAAAAGTACAAACATTACACAATTATTTATAAAATATAAATAACTGAATTAAAAAATTAATGAAATAAAATGGTATTGTCTGTGCCTTCAAAAATAGTGTAGTATTGGCTTCGATTGACTTTCATTTTCTCAAATTAACATGATTGTTTATTTTTTATTTCTTTTTTTGTGAACTCGGTTTATTTCTATTTTAAAAATTGTATTATTAACATCTAACGAAATCATTCAAAATGAAAATCTGAACGTAATAGTCGATGAAATCTATATACAGTATTCAAGTGTTAATTTTGTTTTAACTTATAAACATTTTAAATTATTAAAATTTAAATTCACGGCAACTTTTATATCGAAAGGTCTTCCTGAATAAATTTAAAGTTATTAGAAAACTGCGTTATTTTTTTATTGCAATAGCTTTTTTTAATAAGAAGAGCTTCTCTTTCAATGTCTAGTACTTCAAGTATTATTACCTTTTTAAGAGAATTAGTATTGGAAAATAATGTTAGGTAAACAGTAAATTTTACTTGGTTATTTTCATCCGATCGTGGCAAATGAGGTACCTTTTCAGGTAATTTAACTGATAACATTTTAATGTTACATAGGGCTTCGTGAAATTTGTTATGGAAATTTGAAACCGGTCGCCATTTTAACGGTAGTAAGAACTCCATTTTATTAGTGATTTAGGGTATAAGACGATAAACATTTTTGCTAAATAACAACAATATAAGTTAAAGCGTTTAGAGTTATGAAGTTTTCAAGGCAAAACAAACAAACATAAAAAAATAAACACTACGTTATGGATTACATCATATTTTCGATATATTTTAACCTATCAAATCATCTGGTGAAATTTGATTAAGAAATGTATAGACTCCTGTATATTGGCAATGTCTTATGACACGCCCACATGTTTGTAAATAAATCCAACATGTAATAATAACAGGCTACTAAACTATAAACGATGTAAAACGCACACAGAATTTACTGACGGATGAGTGTTAACTCACCCTTTGCTGTCGGTACTGTCTAAACGCGAAGAAGGCACAAGACGAAGCCACAACTTGGTCTCCATCTTGTCGTCTCAAAACCTCAAGAGCCGGCTGTCCTGTTGGCCATCTTGACTACTTCAGATACATAAGAGCAATGTTAAACTTAAAAAGCCTCTACTGTAGTTATGGGATATGCCTCATAATTAATTAATGATATTCTTGATTTGCATCCAGACACTTTTGAGAATTTTCCACATTTTTATTCGTTATTGAGAAAAAACTTCTAGCTTTTTCGTATTTTGCAGCTTAAATAAATAGAAAAACTAACATGTACACTTAACGAGAAAAACTAAAAGAATTGGCACTCGTATATATCATATCTTTTAAAATGTGTTTGAAGTTTAATGATTGTCCTATGAGATAAAACTCAAGTTAGTTTCATCACAGAGACTGCCCTTAACGTTCTGACGGCTTGGGCGCCTTAGGTAACGGTTACTGTGGATGCGAATTCTGACGAAAATCTGTTCTGACGAGTACGTCCGAAACCCTCGTTACAACAAGGCGGTTACAGTGTGCGCGTGTGCGCAACAGATCTTCTGATAGTCAAAACGTGTCAAAGCCGCCCAGCTAAACGGATGAACTCGATGCACAATATTTTCTTGAAAGCCCGTTATTAAAAATAATGTTGTTGAAAAGGGTAAAAACAGAATATTTTAACCCGATATTTGGTAGTAGAAACGAGAAAGGAGAGTTTGAAGTGTTATATAAAGATTTATGTGATCAACCGGAAAGATTTTTTTGGTATGTGAACTTAAATGACAACTGTTTCAGATAATATCACTCTACTAAAATATTTAACTAATATATAAAATGTGATTGAAGTCATTACGTGTCATAGCTGTCAAGCTAAATGAATGAACTCGATCAACAATATTTTCTGTGATTCAAGCTGTTCACAAATTACCCACTTCCATTTGCATGTGACAAAAAATAAGCGTGCAAACGCGATTTTTCAGAAGCGCTATAAAATTGTTGGAAAATAAGGCAGATGTGAAAATAATATTAAATAGCCAGAATAATTAGAAACAATGTATTTAATAAATATAAATTATTTATTAATTATAACAAAGCAATCTCATTTTAAAACAAAAAAAAACAAATTAGATTCATAAAATTATTGAAAATTTGATTGACAGAACAATTAACCCTAGAAATAAAACAACCTTTGTTTGATAAAAAGAATAAATGTCCTTAAAAAAAATAGTTTTTACTGAAAACCCACATTTTACCCACATTCACCCTAAATTGAAATTAGGTTAAATTTAAAAAGTGAAGTCGCAAAATAAGTGAAAGTAAAGTAGCAGTAACATTGGAAAAATCTTACTTCCATTTTTTAGTTTAAATCGGTTGGAGTTACATTTCAAAAGAACGAAGCAAGGTCCTCATGTTGAGCTGTCTCAGTGGAGTTGGTGCTTGTAAACGACTTTCCCAAGTATCACTCGTTGATGAACCACATGGGGAAGAACCATAGTTATGTGGAGGATGTTGCATTGGCTGTAGTCGATGTTGTCCTCCGAATCCCAACAAAAGGTCCTCATCACAAAACAGAGTTCGTTTAGAATATAGGGCTTAAAGCCAATACAAATTTAACCAAAAGTTTTGAATATCGTACACGCTCATACTCGAAATTAAGAATTCTTCAGTTAACAGACTTTTTAATTTTGTTGGAAAATTTTGGTATAAACCTTTACAGAAGTTTTATTTGGTTTCCTAGTCATGGAGCTACTTATGTTTACAAAACTGCCACCAAGAAAAGTTGTCACAACAAATTAGGAAAAAATGCATACATCTTACCGAAATCTAGAGAAAGAGCTGAAAAAGCGATGAGTAACTTAAATCCCAAAATATATTCTTTTTGAAAATTTAAAATTCCTCTTATTATAAAATAAAAGGAAAAGAAAAGAGCTCACCTGGTAGAAATTTCTAACTGTTACAAGACTCAATTCTTGACAGAAAACATCAGTAGCGAAATCTCTGTTCTATCCTTAAGAGAGCAATTTTCCGGTCCACTGAACTGTCATATTTCAATAAAGGCCAACACTTCGGTATCTTTATGATCATCTTAACTGCTTATAACATACTTCCTTATAATATCCTTCATGATTAATACAAAACTATTTTCATTATATATTAAATTCTTAGATGTAAGTACTAAGAATTAAATATTATTAATATTAATATTAATATATTAATATTATTTATTAAACTTGATGAGTTCAAAACGTTCTTATTCTTAATTGATAAATAAGAAGTTAAAGATTTAAAACTAAAAACTAAATGTACAAACATTAGTTTAAATGTTGTTAAATATAAAGTTGTACATATTGTTATTAAATAGAATGCATAGGGTAAAGGAAACAACACCTGAGAAGGTATTGTACTGCCATCACTCAGAACATGTATTGTGTCTGAACAAAGAGTAATGTCCGTGTTCTAATGTCACATTGTCACTGACATTCTTGGTACAATTATTACAGTCTCCATCTCAAGCTGTCATCGTTATATTGTATAAAGTTGTTCCTCTATTGCAATATAAAAAATGTCAAATTTATATTTTGGTCTAAGATGTAACCAAGACAAGCGTGTTTAAGATACCGTATTTTAACTTGATACCAACAATACTTTACAATTTGACAGAAGAAGGATCAATACAGATTATTAAAGATCTTAAAACACAAATTATGAAATATATGTGTGTCACACTTAGATGAATGTCAGATTGAAGAAGGGCTTATTAATGGAGAGACTATAAGACGAAGCAATCATAGATTTTTTTGAAGCCAAACTTTGCCAATTAAAGAGTTTTAAAAGCTAGAGTAGTGGTTGTGAACACTGGGAGTGTACGATATTCCATATAGTTATGGATCATTCTACAGTTCACTGAAGAAAATATACGTCAGTATACTGATACATTTGCCACAACAGAGAACCATATCAAAATCAAACTTGATTGTTATCAGAATTCGATAACAGAAAAGTACTCGCAAAAACTCTCTACTAAATCTAAACAGACAGAAGAGAATCCGTAGAAGTAATCAAGGAAAAAAAATAACTAACAAATAAGATAGAGGTTCAACTTATTGATCACCTCAAAGGCTATTACAATAGTCTTTATTGATCACTGTTAGAATACTGGTCGTTGGTTGTCTAATCCTCTGACTCCACACACCGAAGCCGAGATATGCAATAGATTGCATTTCCAGACCTGAATTGTATAGGCAAAGTTTTTTGACACAGGGAAACTTAAGAAACCAGGCACGCAAACCAAAGAATTGAGACCTCTGTAAAAATATAGAAGCATATTGTACAAAACGTGTAAACTGTAAAAAATTAAATGACCGAAAATTTTAAAAATTTCTAATTTAAAATATGTACTTTAATTAAAATTAAAATAAATTATTTAATTGTTTAACATTGAATATAATTCGTATAACGCAATAATAACCTAACAAGTATAGTGTTAAAAAACCTAACAACTGCTTAGAAGGTTTCCTTTGGTGACACAAGTGAGGCCATCAGCTTCTTTAAAAATTTTGATTCTCCCAAAACTTAGCAGTCTTTTTCCCTGACAGTGCTGTTGAAGTGTCCCGTGATCGAACTGTCAAGGAGAGATATCACTTGCAAGAACTTCGAAATTCTCTAGCTGTCAGAGAAAGGAATGGGGAGAAGGATTTAACAATTAAGTATCAGAATGGGGTGCCGATGATAGTTAAGAAGACAAAAAACTAGTTTCATCCAACGGTCATACTTATTTTTACTATCAAAATGTGAATGGAATGAGAAGCAAACTGAATGAATTCAAGTCCTCAATTACTATGTCTAACTTCGACGTTGTCATATTGGCAGAGACAAACTTGTCAGTGTTGACGTTGACGATGCTGAGGTGTTGCCTAAGAATTTCTCAATTTATAGATGTGATAGGTCTCCACTGAGCAGCTCTAAGTCTGGTAAGGGTGGAGTAATGGGTGGCCATCAGGGATGCTATCAACTCAACTCAACTCTACTCTGAAATCAATGATATTGAGCACCTTCTTATTGAGCTTAAGCCCTGCAAATACACCTCATGGCTCCTAGTAGCTTGTTACATCCCTCCTCAGCAGCCTCCCTCCCTCCAGATACAATAGTTTGTTACAGTCAATAGAGGCACTAATGTCAACGGGGCGAAGATTCGATGAGGTGTTGTCGGTGGGGTGATTTCAACCTTCCCGGGATTGATTGGAATGGTTTAGTCAACTGGTACGCATTTCCCCACGTCAAGAGTGGTACGGTCACTGATGGACTTGTTTCAGCTTTACCAAATCAATCAAATCTATAACAGCAGAGACAGAGACGTCATGTTGGACCTGATTCTGAGTTCTAATAAAGATATTAATGTATCACTGGAGAGCGATAATCTGCTGCCGGTTGAGGAGAGACACCACCCACCCTTATCCTTTGAAATCCACTACCGACATATCAACCCAATCTCATTTTATTCGAAAAGACAGATATATGATCTGAAAAGGGGTAACCTTATGAATGTTCATCGCTCGTTGTTAACTACTGACTTTCATGCAATACTGGTCCAACTCAGACCTTAACAGGGCAACAAATTCCTTTATCTCTACAGTTTCCAATATAGTAAAGGCTAACTCGCCAGTAAGAAGAATTGGCTACTCTCCGTTTCCCTAAATGGTTTTTCACCTTATTTAAAAAACTTAATAATAACAAAAAAAATGTTTACATAAAAAATACAAGCACTTTCCGTCAGCATCTAATTATTCCAGATTCGCTAATATAAGAGCAAGGTGTAGGGTCTTGGCTGCCTGGGATTATCGCCAGCATTATACAAAGGGTGGAAGCTGGAATCCCCAACAATTTCCGTTTATTTTGGAGTCATGTCAATTCCACAAGAAAATCTTCGTCTGTGCCCTCTCAGATTGTTCACAATGGAGTCGTTGCTGAGGAGCCTCTTGCGATGTGTGAAGCAATTCAAGGACTTCTTCTCCTCGGTTTTCACGAAGCCTACGGAGGTCTTTGTTCCAAGCGGATATTACCATCTCGGTGACGGAGTTGCTTATGAGTTCACCCTGAAGAAGTATTGGAGAAGCTTAGAAACCTTGATGACAAAAAGGGCTGGGGCCCTGATGGGATTCCACCAGGGGTACCTCAAGTACAGCAGAAGCATCTTGGCCATTCCAGTTTGCCACATATTTTAATACTTCACTTGCGATGGGAAATTTGTTCCTGAGGCGTTCAAAGCAGCCTACGTGGTCCCCATTCATAAATCAGGAGACCTAACTGAACATCACCTCAAATTACAGGCCCATTTCCATTCTCTCAGCGATATCCAAAGTTTTTGAGGATCTATTTCTTGATCGAATAAGATTTAGGATTGCTCAGTTAACCTGTCCTCAGCAACCACGGTTTCTCAACCAGGAAGGTCGACTCTATCAAACTTAATGGTACTCCAGACTCAGGTGCAAAATGCTTTTGCTAATGGCAAACAGCTGGATACCATATATTTAGACTTTTCCAAGGCCTTTGACACTGTTGACCATGCCTTATTACTCAAGAAAATCTCTGCGCTTGGTTTCGATGACATTTCAGTTCGTTGGCTGTCGAGTTACCTTTCTGAGCGCAGGCTTGCAGTGAAGTTTGCTGGCTCAATATCCTCTGAGTTTATCTCACTTTCCGGTGTTCCCCAGGGCTCTATCATTGCGACCTTATCTCTTCGCACTCTTTATAAACGATCTTCCTCTGAATATCAACAGTGACTGCCTATTGTTTGCGGACGATGTCAAGTTATACTCACAGATTACTCATGTTGCGGATTGTGAATCACTTCAAGATAGTCTTCATGGCGTATATGAATGGTGCTTGATAAACAAAATGTCACTAAACGCCAAGAAATGTCAAGCCATATCATTTCACCGTTGCACTTCGCCCTATTAATATACAAATTACTTGTTGCAAGGAGAGAAACCATCGCTAGAGTAAATGAAGTGAAGAGATTTGGGAATTACTCTGACACAGAATTTTAGCCCTGAGGCTCACGTTTCATAATATTTGCTCGAAGGCAAACAGAGATGCTTGGTTTTATCTCCCGTTTTTCTAAACATATAACAAATATGGTAGCCCTGAGGACAATATACTGGTGCCCTGGTACGCCAGATTCTGGAATATGGATCGACTGTTTGGAATCACACCAAAAAGTACCTTTGTGATGATCTTGAACGAGTTCAGCGTCGTTTCATTCCGTCTTGGTGGGGTGTCAGAAATGGATACCAATACCAACAAGTACCAATTGATGATATGTACGCCCAGACTTAAACTGGAACATCTTGATACTCGCAGGACTGTAGCCGACTTATGTGGTTCTCCATAAGTTTTGGTGAACGGGGAGATGTTTGCCCCGGACGTCCTTTCAACTTCCTCAATTTCAAGACACCATCCAGCACTCGTTCCAATGACCCTCTTCATCAGGCAACACTATGGCACAAACTATGCAGCAAACAGCACGGTGGCTCTCGCCTAGCAGAGGGCCGGCAACAACCTGCCTATAACTGTCGACCTGTTCCATGATGGCGTGAGATCATTGAAGTGGAAAGTGAAAGGTGCAGTGCTGCCAACGTAAATGCCTCCACTTAATGTCTATGTTTGTTCATTTTCTCGGTTTATTGTATGTCATAGTTTGTCTATTTACCATTGTTATTTTACTGTCTGCTGTTTTGAAACACTGTTAACGAATATCCCTGTTATATTATTTTATAGTTTATTATGTTTTTTTCTGTTGTTACTGTTATTAAGTTATTTCTGTTATTATGTTATTTCTATTGTTATAGTTTATTTAATTGTTGCGTTCTTTCATTATGGTATTGTTATAGTTTTTAAAACATTTAAAATACGTTTTTATTCTAGCATATATCATGCCTTGTATTAGAGTATATTAGAGTATTATGTAATATTTCCTTTCAGTCATTCACATGTTTTTGTTGATGTTTTTGTTGAGGTAGTTTTTTGGTTTAGGTTAAGTTGTAATTATTGATCTTGAACTATGGATCATTGAATGTAAAATGGAGTATGTCCGTTGGAAATAAATAAATAAATAAATAAATAAGAAGGGCGTTATTTTTTACTTGAAAATAAGTGCTATTTGGATCATGTATTTCCCCCCTAATAATGTTTTTTCATTTGAAAGTTGATAATTTATCAAACCATTTTATAACTAAAACGAAGTTACCAACTTTGTAAGATTCATTACAAAAGTAAGCATCAAACAATGAGCCTTAATGCATAGGCCTACCACGTGATACAATCTAACCAAAAATGTAAAATTGACAAATAATGATAGCAGATATAGTATCAGATTGCAGAATTCTACTTATTTATGAATAAAAAAAAAACATATTTTGATTGAATACGAGTACATATATTGATTGTAGGTATTCTTATAATTATAGTTTTATTTAATTTTAAGTGTGTTCTTGGTATAAAAATAGTAGAGTGAAAAACTGAATTTATGACGATTTTACTTATTATGACAGCCATTAAAATGTTCAAATTGTATGTGTCCTGAAGCGGTTGGGATTAAACTGAAAAAGAATCGCATTTCAGATTCATATAAATTCATTTATATAATCTACACAATTTTAGATTATCATCACTACAGTTTTTAAGTGCACTTGCTTTAAGTCTCTGGTCATATTTATTAGGTACATAAAGACTGTACTTTTCTTTGTTTAAATTTTCTTTGATGGATGATTTGAAAGGATAATACGATTTTTGAAATTTTCCATCATTATATAATACACAAAATGCTGAATTAACTTTCTTGAAAATGGTAGAATTTGAATAGGTTAATATTAGTTCAGTGTAGGCGGGCTATCTTTGAAATTATGAATAAACACGTTGAATGCATATTTGAAAAGTTAAAATGCCTCAATCAGTACTCATGGCACATCATTCATTTAACTCAGATAGAGACTTACTTAGCTTTTAAAATATAACCGTAGTCAAGCAGTAAAAGACTATATGTGTACTCACTGAACTAACAGTCAATGAAATTATCACGGGAGTTACGAAGTGCTTTTTTAGAGAGTTGACATTTGATCGCAGAATAAAGTGGTTTATCTAGAATCTGTTGACATTTTACAGAACATGGCATGGTATTCCCTGGCGTATCCTAGTGCAACAAAGCTGTTTACATTGAACTGGGATTACATCGCAAAGCCATTCAAGGTTCATGATTCATGAACAACAAGAATATTGAACTTTATTTATGGCAGGTAATATTTTATTTGTGCGTTATAAGACGGCGTTACTAAGCGAAGTTTGACCGCAAGAGGAGACCCCAGGGCGGGTGTTCTACCAAGTAACTTTTATTCCATGACAGACAAATTATTTCCATGATCTACTATTTAAAATAAACTGCACATTTTTTTGAGCCGCATTCTGAATCAGTATTAGTTGTAAAAATGCTGGTTCCTACCATTAATTTGACTAATGAAAAACACGTTTTTAGTAGGAATAATTGCATTATATTATATTACATTGTTAAACAACTATTATAAATTTAAGGAACATGGATTAATTTGAGTAAACTAAGATTTAGGAATTTATTTACCGACAATGGAAGAAAATGGTACTAAAATATATAAAATAATTTTTTTTTACATTTATTTATTTTCAAGAAATTATTTCTAAAATAGACTGGAAATTCAAACTGTAATGGTATATAGTTTTACAGAATAATATTCCGATTAATTTGAAAATTTTGAAGAAAGAAGTTCATAGTGGTGTGTTTTTTTAATAAAAAAATATAAAATGAATAATACAATAGTTGAAATATATTTGTTTGCTGTAATAATATTAAATGGTATTACAGGCTTAAAGTAAAAGTTTATGACGATAGTTTTGTAAAAACATTTTATGCTATGAGGATAATTTTAAACGTGAAAATAACCTCTAGGTGGTGGGGGGGAGAGTAGAGGCCATATTTGCAAGAGCCAATTTTTGATAAAAGAGGATTGGCTCTAACCATGACTACTAAATACACTGTAGCACGTTGTAGTACGTTTGGTAATTCAACCACAAATTGCATGCTTGAGCTTTTATATTTGAACGTGATTAGAGAGTTAATAAATTCTCTCTAACTCACTCTCCTATTCAATATCCTATTTATACTTGAATACAAACTTGTCATTCATTGCGATGTTTGGCAACCTTTAGTGATAAAGTTGACAGCATACGAGAACTCCAAACAACCAACTCTGTCAGTCAACTTTATCCTACTTTTCAGTTCTACGTCATTCATTTCAATACTAACCAAAATAACATATCAGATTTGCCTATCTATCTAGCTTAAATACATCCTAAAACCCTACAACACACACTTCACAGTAATGTAACAACTCAATGTTGACGTCACCTAAAATAAAAATAAAATATTTTTCCACGTCTTCCTGTAAACACAAACCAAGATGGAAAGGCATTTAGTTGCAGTAAACCAGTTGTTTGTTAGTTATAAAAACAAATGTCTGTGACTAACTTGTGATTAAATATTTGAATTGTATTCGGTCGCCGCTTTTACTGCAGCGCTGTTGTTACTTGGCAGCCATTACCGGTTTATTTTAAGACTTAGAGAAATGTAGTTATAAAACATTTGTCGTGATTGGTTTGTAGAAGTAAAAAAGTTACTACTTCTGCGGTGGTACGGAGAAAATATCGTGGCCCACTGGCAGTGAGGGAGACTTTAACAAGCGGCTTACACTCGTTATTCAATTGTTATTATCGAACTATTCGATATATTATCTAAATTCGATATTATACATTAATCGTGCGAAACAAAAATTATAACACATTAACAACAAGAGTAATACATTAACATTTTAATAACATAAATTTAACAATAACATTACAAAATAACAAATCCGACTATGGCCTGTACCAACAAATTAAAAATACGTTACAATATTTATAGATTGCGCGGATTGCAGTGAGATAACGCTTTTGTGAAGGCAGTAGCCAAACCCACATGTATATGTAGAAATTTATGACATAATTTCCTCATATTCATCGCCATTTTAAAATTCTTAATAAATTAGTTACTTCTTGCTGTTTATTGTTTACATGACAAATGACTGTAACTAATAAGAAGAAATCATATGTTTTATTAAATTATTTGTAGTATCGAACTATTCATTCGGATAAAAAGGATCGAATAATTCAAGAAAAACAACCAAATAAAGAGTGTAAGCTGCTTATTAAAGGCCCTGGTAGCGTGTTGACGAGATCGTACAACAATGACAATTATAGTAAACCAGGTACAATTAGGAATTATGATAATTCAAGTTACAAATGATTTATATCACTCTGAGGGTGCCAGTATCTCATGTAGCATAAAAAATAAACTATTAGCCATGTCATCATGTTAGGAAAACCATCTACTATAAAGTCTTACATCAACAAACATAACGTAAACATGTTATTTAGGTATATAGATTATATTTATTAATATTAGGGTAATTTATTGACTCAATATATAATTTGTTAGATGTATACGTGTAAATGTGTAATTCAACTAATAAATATTATATAAATAAAAAAAGCATTTCATTTACTCTTTTGCAGTTTTACTAATTTGTAATTACTGCCACCCAAACACCCCACAATGAAGACCTGAGAAGTTACTGTAGCAGTTGTAATTTAAAAGTAAACTCTATTAAAAATTCGTTTATGATACTGTAGAGGTGTAAAAATACAATCCTTGGGAACCTACATCTGTGATACGACATAATTGTAGCAGGCGCTGTGTACAACCTGGTTTTAGCAGAGCGCCTTAAGCGGCGAGTAGAGTGAGGGTAGAGAGGTTTCATTTAAAGATCTCAAAGGTCATACTTACGCTTCATACGCTACAAAAACATAATAGTTCTTCAGCCTTTTTCAGAACCATTCGAACATAATAGTTTTCTCATGGAAACGATATAATGTTTCGTAAGGAAGATAAAGTATTTTAATCGATGAAATAGTATAATCGGGTCGAAATGTTAGGTAAATTCATCCGACACGTTATTTTGAGATTTAATTCAAGTCTTGTTGAATAGGTTTAGAAATAATAATTATGATATTTTTCATATTAAAATTTATTAGATGGTACTATGGAGAGGTGAATCGGTGGATCAAATGTTAATAAAAACCGGATATATCCTAAATTAACTTAAAATAATGTAAATGTTGTATTTTTTATGAAAGTATTGTAAGTAATTTTTTTTGTATCGATTTAAGTAATATAATAGGTTGAACATTTTAATCGTATTGAAAGGTTTAGTAAATTTATCCAATATTGATGATTTTAAGATTTGATTTAAATTGATAAAGAAGAGTAATTAAATTATATAGACAAGGCTTATTGAAAAATCTGGAATATGCTAAACGTGTTTTAAATTTGTAGCAAATGGACGAAACACGTGAGTTTGGATACCGCTGAGGTCATAGTAATGAATAATCGATTTGCAAAGTTTACTTATATGTTTAATTGCGGCAAATAAACTTTTACCACTTCTAGATGTTAAAAATAAAATAAAGTACTGCCACGTTGCTGCTAAATAAAGTGATAAGGAAGTAAATAATATCATGGGTTTGGGCCTAATGGTTCTGATGTTCCATGGGAATTTTGCATACGAACTTAATAATAATAAAACTTTAAAATGGAATTCCCTTCACGTTGATGTCGACTTACGAACGCGGGCGTCAGTATCTTGGCTCGACATTGCAGCTGTAGTCGGAAATAGTGAAAATTAGTTGATTAGAAGTCTAAAATGCGAAGTTGAAATAAGAGACTCGGTTGAACTCGAGGACATTGCGTGCGAGATGTTGCTAAAAAGTTGACGAGACAAAAATTAATACGCGTGCCAATTAGGTTATTAATCCGCCAAGAATTTAGTTCCAAGAACATCGGATGTAACTTACTGGTATATTAACCAGTACCGAGTAACAGGGTTGCGAAAATATGTATTGTATAAAATACAACTAAATAACGGTACAAACTATCTAACTTAAAATCAGACTCAGGAAATAAATGAAGACGTGAAAGACCAATGGGATTAAAATGGTTAATACTTTATCCAAGCACTAACAGTTATTTGATCTGCATTAGACCACACTTAAAGATCTCAGGAGACATTGTTTTCAACAAACGAGTGTTACTGAACACAAAAAAACTTACTACATGTATAAGTAGATTTATGCATATATGAATTTTTGCGAAAATTATAGATCCTATCTGAAGATCTTTACAAACAGCTTGAGTAAACATTTCTTCCTCTGATTGTTTGAAGTGACTGTCACAACAAGCGTAGCAGTGCTTGATTTTCTTTCTTCAACATTTACAAACCATTTCAATAGAATTTATAAAATTATCCTGTATTGGAATTGAATAAGACGGATTTATTTTATAGATTTGATTCAGACTATAGTACAATGTATATGTTTTATACCAAATTAATGAAATATAAAAATCTAATGATAAATGAATTTGACATCATATGAAAAGTTTATTATTTTTCAAATTGTGTTATTTCAGAGCATTTGATTGCTACTTTAAAGTTAGTATGAGAAGATTACAAAATGTAGTTAGTTTGCGCTTTACAAATGTGTTTGGCTTTAATTCCTTGTATAAAAACAAATTTAAAAGTGTTTTAAATAATAATTAAGTAAAAATTAAATACCGTGGGAAATTGTGAAGTTTATACAAAACGTATTGTATCTAATTATTAAAAAGTAAGTATTTGCGTTTTAATAAATAAACAAAGATTATAAAGTAATATACTATACGTAAAGGTGTACTAATTCAAATTTAAAAACTTATCATGGAGAAAGAACAACGATAAGGAAAATGTTTTGGTGACAAATTTCTTCACTTTAAGTCGAACAGTTTTTGAGATCATGTGTGGAGAAATCTATGTGGACATACACATGAACACCAAAGACATACATTTTTTAAACTGTCCCGATTTAGTAATAATATTTATGATTAGTTTAATTCTCTAAAATGAAATGTATGCCTACATTAGTGGAATATCCGGTTCACTGCTCACAGTATTACGGAGTCTGTACTCTCGGTATTATTTTTTCGAAGGTATGAACATCTGTATACCTGATATAGTACAGGATATTCTATTGCTTCCCAAATTTATGTTCCCTTCATCCTTTTGCTTAGTTTAGTCTAGAAATTATATCAATATTTACAAAAGTGTTTGAACATAGGATAAGTAGATAGTTCTGCAGCGATCCACCGACAGGTGCCGAAAGTATAAAACTCGACCTTAAAATATATTGAATGGGTGGAAGGAACCCAGGTAAACTTTTGTTAGAACACTAACTACGCCTAGTTACTTGAATTTATCGACATGCCAATAGAACCTCAATCAAACCAATCTCTGACATCTGCAAGAGGGTCACCACCGGAATGCATTATCAGCATCTGAACTGGATCGTTCATATTAAAAATTACTCGTTTGTTGAAAAACGACTTAATAAACACATTTTCCTTTTATAAAGACGTGTTACCTAAACTTTCTTGACGTTAGAAAGAAATTAACATTGATTCTGTGTAGGTAGGCAACAATTTGTTAATGAGACTCATACAGTTTTTAAACATAATAGGCTATTATAACTTTTCTTCGACTAAAAATGCCACATTTACTCTTTGAAATTAAGAATAAAAACGTCATGCATATTTTAAAAGTTAAAATACCTCGATGAGTACTCCTGGTACATTTAAGATTAATTTAGTTTAGGTAGATACTTACTTGGCTTACAAAATATGAGCATAAATAAAGATTAAAGACTTTAAGTGTTCTCGCTGTACTATCAGTCTTCGGCATTTAGGGTGCAATTTTACACAGAAAGAACTTATTACGGTAGTTTCAAAGTGCTTTTATAAAGAGAAAAGATGAAATCGACATTTTAGAGCAGAGGAAGTGGTTTACCTTGAAGCTGTCGGCAGTACATAACATAAAATTCCATTGCGATAATGCGTCCTAGAGCAATAAACCTGATCACATCGTTATTAAAAGTTTATTTATTGTTAAATTTTTATATTACATTAAATTGTTAAAAAACATTTACATGGTACCATACCTAGACACCTCTATGAAGTAAAAATGTCTTATTTCATTCGAAAACAAGAAGATTGTAAAATTCTTTTGTAAATGGCTTGTAAATGTTGAACAAAGAAAATGAAGCACTGCTACGCTTGTTGTTTCAGTCACTTCAAACAATATGAGGAAGAAACATTTACTTATGCTGTTTGTAAAGATGTTCGAATATGTCGTTGTTTTGTATAGTTTGTATTGTGTAGATAAAAAGCAACTTGTAGTGTTTAATAATATTATATTTGTTTTGATAACATTTTATATGTTTACTATGTATCATTACAAGTTTTTATTATTTAACCATTCTAATCACATAAAGGGTTGTTTATTCGTTAAGAGAAGACTGTGTCTTAGACTTGGCCTATCTTTGGGCCCTATTATAATAGGTATCTTATAAGATTTCTCAAAATTACGTTCAAAATTCTTCTAAAAGTTAGTGGAATGATAAAGAGTGATAATTATTTGTCTTTATAAACAGTATCTTGAAGATACAAATTTTATTTTCAGTAAAAACAATATTCCAATTGATAATAATTTCACCAAATTCCACCATAACATTGACTTTGAAGATGAGTTTTAAGGTAAAAGTTGATAAATGATTTTAAAGAACTATATGAGAGATAAAGCCTAGTATATGAGTAAAAAGTATGTTATATCTGATAGTATAAAACATACTTAGTACAATTTTATATTTTATTATATGTTTATATAATTTAAATATTTTGTTTTATATAAAAGACCTATGTTTAGTAAATATTTGTTATTGACATATATTATATTATTTGTTATTGACATCAGAAAGGCACTCTTATATAGGAGGCTTTTTTAAATTGTAGACATTATTATTTATTTATAACAATATTATTTCGTCCATGAAAGGATACCTAACGACAGTTTTTTAGAGCTTACAAATCTGGCGATAGTTTTCCACAATTTCGTCAATATCCATTACGGACACTCGGGGGCTCTTGAAGTCTAAGTGTAATGGGTGCTTGACATTATACCATTTTTGACGTATGAATATAAATTATCGTCATTATAACAAACAATAAATATGTATTTGTAATCTAATGGACATATTACTTACTTCACAACATTTCTGCTAAGAAAGGCACTTTCAGTTTATGACTAATGGGTCAGCTGTTGTGTGTGTTAATTGGCTTCATTTAGTATAATCAAACCTGTATTTATTCTTTTTAGACCCCTTCCTGGAACATAAATAAAAAGACCATTATTGAATGGAGGAAAAGTAAGGGTGAATTAATTTAAGAAATAAATTCTTATTTCAAAATGTATAATTCATCTTATTATAAATATTAAAAGAACAGGAAAACGACTGAACTTTAAAATTTATAACAGCTACGAGATTCTGTTGATGACAGAAAACATCAATAGCAGTGGGAAATCTACGCGCTCTCCTCAGAGACCAATTTTCCGGTCCACTGAACTGTCATATTTCAATAAAGATTTTGGTATCTTTATGATCATCTTAAGAAGTTATGACTTACTTCCTTATAACCTTTATACTTAATTTCAAAACCATTTTTATTCCAAATTGAACTATTTCCAATTATATTCTTTATTTGAAGTTTGTATTTGACGATGGAAGGATGATGAAGGAAACGTGATTTTTCCGGACATTTACCAACGTTCAGTGATAAAATACAATCAGTAACACTACGTTTCGAGATCTGAAATCTGATGTCTTCTTCAGGTGAATTACTAAACTAATGCATGACTACAATTTAGGTTAAAGTATACAAAACAAACCGGAACGTTGTGACACGAATAAGTCAGGAGCCACAACAGCCATGTTGTGTCTTATGGTTGGGTTTCTATTCTATGCATAAGAACTCTAAAACATGCACTTAAAAAAATAAACACTATTTTTTAAAACTGAACTACAGAATTCAGGTCACAATAAGTCTACACTCACCGACCAACCAAATAGAACTGACATTTTTCTGTATTCAATTTTAATTTAGTGTTTATTTTTTTTTAAGTGCATGGTTTTAGAGTTAGTGGGCACTAGAGTGAGTGTGTGGAATAGATACACAACTGTATTGTAGTCATGCATTAGTTTTGTCATGCACCTGCAGAAGAGATCAGATTGCAAATCTCGAAACGTAGTGTTACTGATTGTATTGTAGCTCTGAACGATGGTAAATATCTGGAAATATCCTGTTTCCTTTACAATTATCTGCACTATTATAATGAAAACATCATACCCTTTAAATAAATGTATAAAAGACTAATAACACTCGCATTTTTTTACAAATTTTAATCAGAATATATGTAACAGGAAGAAATTAGTAGGGTAAAGAAACCAATAGCTGAGAATGTATTGTATTTCAATCACTCAGAATACGTTATTGTGCCTGAACAAAGCACGATGTCTGGGACATGACGTAACCATTTCATTGTCACTTTTATTACAATTATTACGCTTTCTGTGTCAAACTGTCACTGTTATGTTGTGTAAAGGTGTATCTAGTAACCGTTTTTAGCACGTATTCAAGCAAAGTGACACAGCCTTGTATTCATCACGTCTTTTTTTGTAACGTTAGTGAATATGAAATTTTGGTTGGAGATCAAAATAGAAAAAGAGAAATTAAAACCTTGAGATATTTTGAACGGTTCGTAGATCTACCTTAACTCAACATATGTTAAAACAACGTAGACAGGTTGTTATAAAGAAGTCATACTGGCCGATTGGTTGAGCTTTAGCCAATCACGGAATAGCATCTCCATATGCGGATTTGCATCATTGGTAGTTTCCTTTTGAAATTTGTTGACTGTAAATGTCTCTCCACCCAGAAGGCAAAATTTATCATAATTCAAATTGTGTTAGCAATTCTTCAACGTGGCATGAATTGGAAAAGGTTGATAGTAGATGATAGACTGAAATTAACTGTTTTCTCATTATATGATATTAGCAATTATCAGCGGCTTCGCACGCAGTTTGAGGTTTAGCACCTGTACGAGCACTTCTGGATCGAGTAAATTACGAGAATATTTGCGACGCAAACACTGAGTTTGCCTTGTTGCCACGATCTTAAAAATATGCAAAAGTGTATATGTATGGACATTTGTAATATACTCCGGTATATTATATATATATATTTTTTAATATATATATATATATATATATATATATATTATGTTATTAACTCCACTTATAGGGTTAACTACATACCTGTATATATTAATGTAATGAAAGTAGGTAAAACCCTTTTACAAATCTTTTTATTGATATACACGTTTTTCGGTTTTTTAACCATCTTCAGTGTACATTAACCTCTCAGGTTATGTAGACTGAAGAGGTATATATATATTACTCGCGGCGGAGCAAGTACTTTTTGTGATTCAATGTTTATATATATATATATATATATATATAAACATTGAATCACAAAAAGTACTTGCTCCGCCAGGAGTACTTTTTGTGATTCAATGTTTATTGAAATTAAATAAGGCTATTTATAATACAATTTAACGTATATATATATATATATAGTAGTATATATATATAATATATATATATATATATATATATATATATATATATATATATATATATATATACAGATCCGAGATGTCTACTTCTGCCAAAAGATAACTAAGATGAGTTATAAATTCAATAAAAATAACACTATTTACGTGTTTGCTACTTTATAAACTGAGAAAAAAAAGAAAACAAAACATTTTCGAACATTTAGAACTGAAACTGGTGCATGAGTTCAAAAGCACAGCTTAGCGAACTTTAATTTTGCATAGTGCTTAGCGAATGCTTCAAAAGGAATCTTCGGAGTCAAATTCTGATAATCTTATGTTTTGGGACATTTTATAATCATTGATGGATACTCTAATGGTTATGGTTAGGTGTAAGAGAGGACTTAATAGCCCTAACCTCGCCAATTGAGTATGCTTTTTCGTTGTATTCAATAAAGACATTTTTCATTTAATTTAATTTCTAGTCGATGAAAGTCTAAAACGTGAAAACTAATGGTTAACACTTAAAGAATTTATACGCTATTAATGTAAACAAATAGAAAATAGTAGTTAAAATAATTAAAAATATAATAATATAACAAAGTGGTTGTGCTGTCACAAATTGTTTTTACTAAAAGTGGCCTTTTAATTAATATGTTACAACTTTAGAAACTAAGATGGGATTTTTTGATAAATTAAAGACCAATTTTGCAATAAGAATTGGCCTATATTCATACCAGGTACCGTAAGATTATCCATGTAAAGTTTCAGTACAATCGGTTGAATAGTTTACGCGCTAAGCAAAACCATCAAACCAAGGGACTTTTTATTTATAAATTAATAAATTTATACTATTAGGATGGTAAAGGGTAGCTTAAAAATAAAAGAAATATTTCTCAGAAATTAAATCTGGTGAAGAATAACGACAAAGAGAACGTTTTGTTAGTTCAATGTTCTGCTGACCTGTTTGATTTGAGAAAGCTCATGTTAAGGCATATCGTTATCTGTGTTTTTCATCTAACTAGCAGGTACAAAAACAATTATGTATATTAGTTCATTATGTATACACAGTTTATCTAATCTTATCCACATTTCTTGGGATGAAGAAATATAATGTAAAACATGGGTTTACACCTAGTTTGAATTATATTACAATAGGTATCAATATTGATTGTTTTACCTGCTCATATTTCATATAAGAAGTAGAGTCATAAAATTTGATTAGTAAAAGTTCTTAAAAATGTTTCATTATTTATTTGTAGGATCTTAACCTATTTAAACACTTTTTGAGTACAACAAGATACCAAGAGTGTTAATCCAGTCGAAAATTAAGTCAACTGTTTTTACAGCTTCTAACCTAATAACGTATAGGTACACCAGATGAAATGAAATCCACTTAATATGTTGATAGACTCACTAAATACGATTTTTTAAAACATAAAAATAATAATAATTTAGGTTATCACCTTTTCAATATTATATTAGGGATTTACTCTGTATTATCACTTATAGTGAAGGCTGGAAATTTAGATTGAAACCTTCGAATTAAACGATATGTTGTGTGTATAATTTTATGTCTGACTTAAATATTTCATAGGCAAATTTGGTCTATTAAAGTTATTTCTAAAGGTTCTACATAATTTAGATTTTTTGCTGAAATGATGTTATGAAAAGGGCCATTTAGTACTAGACAAGGGTCACTAAAGAACCTAGAATTTGAAATGTTCTCTTAATCCTTAAATTAGATGTGAGGCTGAATCCTTACCTGTTTTGTTCTGTATGTGTATAGGCTAGTGTTACTAGAAATATGCCTATTAGGCTGGTAGTACATTGGCCCTTGTTAAGAAGGATGCAGAATCAAGTACTTTATATGTGTAGCATGTAAAGAAACTACATAAATGTATCCTATATTCATAAAAAAGCAACTAACCCAATTTGAATCACAGACAGAAAGTCCCTTTAAAATTGTTTCATCAGATTTTATGTACTAGGTGTACCATAATTGGTAAGCTCGAATATTAAAATATTAAAATGTTAACCTGTTTAAGTTCTTACATAGTTTTTATAGCATTAGAAAAAGAAACATTTAAGTAATTAATTATAAAATATTTGACTGATTAATCATGGCAAATGAAAAAATAACATATTTGTCCTGGTTTAAAAAAACTTCAGCTTTTATTTACTATTATCAAAATACAATAATAGAACTAGTAAGTTAATTGTTAATCTGTTACTTATTTCAATCACAATTTCATGTAAATACATCTATATTTACATAGAATGCTTCCAAGATATCTACAAATATTTTGAAGAGTATTAAATATCAATAACTTAAAGAGCATTAATGCAAGAATTATTTGGATTGAGTATTTTGCTTATGTATATAAAAATGAATGATAACTCTGGGTATAAAATAAGACGTAGTAATTTATTGTACCTAAACTTTTTTTCTGTAACAAATAAACTACCTACGTTAAAAAGATAATATATTATTTATCTTATAATATAATACAGCGAGGAGAACAGTTTCGTAAGAGAATACACAAGTTAACGATTTATGACTTATTTAGCGGACTGTAGCGCTCCCCAGCGAGTGGTTTACCAACTAACTGCTGACGTCTTGCCAGATTGGTTGCTTTCACAAAGACTTTTATTATTACTACACCTTACTGTCTCAGCGATGTATATATTTAACGGACTGTAGCGCTCCTCAGCGAGTGGTTTACCAACTAACTGCAGACGTCTTGCCCAGATTTATACTTTGAAATTTGCTTTTAGCAATGGAGGGTTTGAGAAGGAAACAGGATTTTTCGGGCATTTCCCAGTGTTCAGTGTTACAATAAATCAGTAACACTACGTTTCGTGATCTACAATTTGATCTGTTTCCCTGCTGAATAAACCAACCCAACATTTTTAGCGCAGCCTATTTACGTTACGTTTAGGTTGAATTACTTTCAATTTTTAAACAATGCTTGATAGTAGGCTAACTGAGTTTTAGGTACATATTAGTTCATTGTAATGTATTTGCCTTTTTGGCCCACAGTACACACTTGAATGGAAAATATTCGATCCACTGTCATAATATTTAGAAACAATTTGTTGGCCCATGTAGTACTCTTTTACGTAAGGTAAAGGTATGTAAACGTTGTTTATTTATAATTGAAATATGTGTAAAACATCACTTTCCAATTCCATTTTTTATTGGCAAACAAAGTCCAAGCAAATGGGTTTGTTACTAACTGTCCTTTTGCCCGTTTAATTTTGACTGAATATTAAGCTTCGTATAAAATACTTATAGAACACACTGCACTTTTATTTTCAACTCCCGAATAAATTAAATTTAAATGTAACACAAGTACCTAATCTCTTAAAAACAGCACTAGAAATTCAAACCAAAAATATTTCCATCAAGATCGACCATTCATAAAGGTCGAAAAGGGCTGAAACCCTAAAATTGTATAAATTGATTCCAATACATGTCTCATGTCTTGTGTCTTCCAACACGGAAATTTTCCGGCTACATATATATATATATAAATAAACTCTGATTTGATATTCAAGTAGAAAACTCCAAAATACGTTTTATACTTACTTTCTTAGAATAGACTGAGAGGAAATAACCTAAGTTCATATAGCTCTGAGGAAAGCATTTTACTATTTTAGATTAACTTACATGATTTAATTCACATTCAAGTTTTCAAAAACCTTTATTAAAAAATTTAAAAACAATTCTCTTATCAGGATAATTTTTAATTAAACTATTAATTAACTTGGGTTGATATTACGCATTCGACAATCTTGCTGAAATATTAGAAGTGTGATATGTAATTTCATAGTTATATTTAAGTCATATAGTTATCAGGAATTAAGCTAACGTATATTTACAATATTTCATGTAAATTATATCGATTTGGTTAATTTATGTACGTACTTGGATATTTAATTTTTCTAGTTTTGTCATCTTACATCTTGCGATAAGATTTTGTAGAAAAATACTAATAAATTATGGGTGATTGTGAGTCAAAATTAAAATAAATTTCTACTGTTCTTGATATAAAATCTATAATGTCCAATTGTAGATGGTATAGACTGTTTATTTCACACATCGTAAAATAAAAAAATAAATCTCTAATGGTATTATATTTCAATTAAAACATCTCAATGTGTTAACAACATAATTATATTAAACATTAATTAATTAATATGTTGATGCAAAAATTGCAATTTATTGCAGGAAGTGTTCGGACATTGTTTCAAAACTGCAACACTTCCATAAATCGATTCCTGATGGGAACCCCTCACTGCAACTTCCGTTTCTATTTCAGCATTGCAATCGTGGAGCTTCCTGTATGAAGAGAGAACAATGATTCTATATTTGCTTTAAGTTTGTGTAATAGCAAAATGAAATAACTAACATCACGTTGTGGTAATTAAACGTTTACATGTCTGCTTTAAAGAGGCTGAAAACAAAGATTTTAATATCATAATTTTGGAAATAAGTGAAGTTTAAATACTTTGTACATTAAATGTATAGATGAAAAAATACGAAATAACAAAATATGTTTAATAAAACATAATACCGTATATTATAAAACAAATGAAAATGTCAAACAGACAAGCTATACATGACCTGCTAGTTTCACATAATAGTATGTAAAGAAAACACAAAGTTATAAAAATATCCATATTAAAAATTATATAACTGAAACCCTAATTTATTACATCTTAATACATTCTCATCGGAATACCTGAGGTAAACTGTCTTGTTACTCCAACAATGTCTTTTTATTTCATTAAAATTTATAGCATTAAATTAAGATTTACTATTTCTTTAATAGACTCCATTTGGAGCTCCTTCAAGTATTCAATATCCAAATATATTTGATACAAACACAATGACTTTTCTGTAAAGATGGTGAAAATCTACCTTTAAAAAAGTATTCCTCGGTAATTTTGTCAACAGACATATGTGTATTAGTAAGTATTAGTGATTTTCCAAACTATCACCAATGGCCGTGCAGGCAGCCTGCTGCAAGTACAGGATCGCTCAGCGGTCACCCATCCAAGCAGTAGCCATGCTTGACTTTGCTTGATTTGGTTATCTCGCGATAACCACCATACCCACTACACTGCGCAATTGGCGGTTAGAATTGTTAATATATTTCTCTCCTTACAACTACCAAAGGTAATAGTGTGGGATAATTAACTTAAAGTAAACATCTTTTGAATTCAAAACTGTAATTAATAATAATAATAATTGAAGATAAATTTATTTGAGAAATAATATAATTGACAGAGTATTTAACTTTCATCTGCAGTTATGCAACTTGTAAGTCAGTCACAGCAAACTCGTAAGTTCTGTAACTATTTCCTCATTTAAGGAAGATCGTGTTTGGTTAAAACAATTGTTCAGACTTCTCTAGAAGGTTTTATAAGGACCATTTCTAGTGACTGTTTCCTGTTTCAAGTAATTTCTACCCGACACATTCAACTCCACCATAACAGATTTGGCATGTTTTACACTTTTTAAACGTTTTACACTTAAATCAGCATTTATCCTGATTTTTGTTTGCTTTGACAAACAGAAAATTTGTGAGGCGTTTTTTAAACGAATTATTTCTTCGAAATTCCTTATATTTCGCACAGGGATACTAAACTGAACACACGAAAAAAAAACCAAAACAATAATACACTATTTAACTATTTAATACCACTAATGAATTACAACCTATTTTCCAATATACATTTAATTTTGCGAGGCCTTTCAGAATCGAGGGTTCCTTCGCTTGGCAACTTCATAAAATGCCTGACGATGGAAATTTTTTTAAAATTAAATGTAAATATTCTCAATGCTCCAAGAATTTTCATTCAATAGTATACTAGGCAAGCTTCATAACCTCATGTTCAGTCGCATTCTTATTTTCACTTTGAGGTTATGTTTTAAAAAACTTCACAACTGCTATAAAAGCCAAGAGGGAATATTTATTTTCCAAATAAGAAATATGTAAAACGGTTTTATATTTGTATACTGGTACTTCCACGGAAGTGTAAACAATGATGTAACTAAATAATTTGAAAATAAATGTGATAGTTCATTTACAGAAACGTTAATAGCACAAACGTAGAAACGTTTAAAAGCGTTTGTTGATTTACCATTTTAAACTTTTTATGTTGAAATTAAAAAGGTTTGTGCTCATGGGCTTTTATATAGTTGTAAATACTGAAATAATACTCAAACACTTATATATTCTATATAACTTATATTGATATTTATATATTGAATATTGTTATATTTTTGCACTAATAATTCCTGTCACCTTGCCTGGAGTATGGTTTCTTGTTATTTACCGAACTAAAACACATAATACATAAAAACGTTATAGTATGGTCAAATAAATAAAATTACAAGTAAACGGTATAATACAGAGTGTAACAAAACTCTCTACAACTACTGTAATACATTGTTCCATAGACCAATAGTACCTAAAAACTAAATGCAACCAGTGGTCTATATCTTTTCGTTTACTGTCTGTCTGTATTTTTGCTTGAGTTTCATGGCAAAAACCAATCTTTATATATATATATATATATATATATACCTAAACCGAACATTTGGTATATATATATATTTATATATATGTATATATATATAAATATATATATATAATATATATATATCATATATATAAATATATTTATATATATATATATATATATATATATATATTTCTTGTGTTCGTGTGTAATGTGACTGAACTCCTCCTAAAACTACAGATGACATTTTGTGTGTGTGTGTGTTGAAGGGGATTCGAGAATTGTTTTAGATTCATAATTTGGTCCTATTTAAATAGTCCATTTAAATACATTTTATATTAGAAATTGTTGTTGATATTAGAGTGTTTTTTAATGGATCCGGCAAATTGCGCTAGGACATGTAATATAAATTGAACTGATACTTAACAGCTGTTAACACCTTCAGCTGAAGTTCATAAAAGAGGCAGAAATATGTGTTTACATTTAAAATTTGGTAAATATTCAATTATTGTAAAGTGCTTAAATCAGCAGTGTTATGCAGATTTCAAATACGAAGTTATTTAATTTTAAATTTAGATTGCGCAAATTATCAATAATCCATCAATACAACAGAAATTATATTTATACGGTGTTATAACAACTACCTTATTGTATAAAGCTGTGAATGTTTGCACCCATAACGTAATCTAATCTGGTTAGTTCCTTTAACATTTGTGTAATGGCCTTTTTACTGTAGTTTATTGAAAAAGCAAATTTAGATAAAATACTTCTTGCCCTAATAATTGAAGCATATACCACTAAGACATATTTAGTGATACGTAAAAATATCAAAATCACTTAATCATAAAAATGGTAACCTGAGTTAAATTTCCGAAACCAACATATGAGGACAGTTGTTTTGGTTAGTGACAACAGCATAAAATTTATTCTAGAACCGTAAATAGATTAGACTGGGAGTGAATTTAAACGACCAGAACAGACCCATATTGACCGCAGCAAATTTTACAACACTTTCGTCATTGGGATAAAAAAGGCTAACTCTTATTGTTACTGAAGCCATCGAAGAACTTCAATAAATTATTGAATTGTACCAGTTGGAGCTTAGCTGCAACTGGTAGGATGGTTCGGTATCTGTACCTGGCTAATGCACCCTCAATGTCCAAACTTTGAAAAATCTCTATTAAGTTACAAACTTGGCAACGGTTTTTTCTTTTCTACACATTAGACTGCAGTAAATGAGTTTGTGAGTCACTAATTTTCATATTCCTGTGATCTAAAATACTCGAAGCATCAATCACCCCACACGTTTCAAGGTGAGTCGCTTTATTTGTTATTATATGATATTTCAGTGTGGATGATGTGGCAATAAACTCGAGTAGGTTCCGTTATGTGTTGTACGCTATTTGTCATTTTTAACAGGCGACGGAGATGTTTGACTTCTTGACAGTGACTTGACAACAAATTGATGTTAGTATCACCCAAGCATATGACTGAGTCCACTTCAACTGCGATGTCCACAAAACAGTGCCTGAAAGAAGGAGTCGAGGCAGGTGCTACTAACACTAGGCGGCCTGTACACTATGGCAACGGCGAGCTTAATACCCCTTATATTAAGGACTACAGAGATAAATTTCTATGCCTGGATCCACGCTAGGTATATTCTTTCTCTCGAAAGTCAAACCTTCTTTAATGTAAAGAGCCACACCTCCTCCGGCTCCTACTATTCGGTCAGCTCTCAAAAGCGTGTATCCAGGTATCTCGTAATGGTCAGAAGGGGTGCTCGGACTGAGCCAAGTTTTGATACTCCAAACAAATCCAAATTAAAAGCCATCTATAAACGTGACATCTCCTCGAAACCCGTGTTTAAAGAGCGCATATTTAGGTGCGCAAAACATAAGCTTCGATATGCTCGTTTCCCGACTCCGGCGCGTAACCCGACCCCGAGCTCTCCTCCAGGAGTGGAAGAGAGACCGGGTCCGGGCACACCACCAGAGGCGAGACTACGATTTCTTGGCTGACGCTCGCCACCGAGTCCTCCATCCACACGGAGACTCGCAGGATCAGCGCTCCAAACAGAGAACTTGTAACATCTTTATTTTCGGGCAAAGGATTGACAGAAGGGAGAGTTAAATATTATTCACACTGGTGTACAAGCCTGATCAACTTGTAAATTATCTTATCAGCTGAGTAAGAGAACAATGCTGCAGCTCCAGCTGGCCATACAATTTATTTGACTCAATCTGACTGTTGAAACTGTACTACTGCCTGACAGAGGTTATGCCTTGCAAAACTATCCCTCTTTCCTCATGAAATCGCAATGGTAATGTAAGTTTGTCGTTCACGAGGGCTAAATGTGACTGTTCCCTGCCCTACACTGCTCCCTCCTTGCTCTTTACTGGATTTTAGCTGAGGTAAGATGTTTTAATTTGCTTTTGTTGAAAACCTTTCCTAACACATGATATGAATAATTGATTTTTGTTGATTATAGAAACTTGCTTTAAATTAATTAAAACGCTAATTAAACACTTTTGACCAACCAGATGAAATGCAGTCATGTTCTATACTGTATAATGAACATGCATAATATGGAATGTAAAATAACTATTGTTTTTATGTATCCTGTAAAAATTATTGGTAATATAAAAATTTGAATGATAATTAATAAACTAAATTTAACTTACTTTTATGGATTTTTCTTAATTCTGAGATTTAATGTAAATATTACTGTACGGGATGAATTTAATTTAATAGGCTTGTTGCTTGTTCCTGTTCAAGCAAAGTAAAACTTGTAATGCCCTATTTTATGTAAATGTAAATTTTAATCCTAGATTATAATACCTAGATTTTATTGCCTGGAATGTGCTCAGGGATTCATACGGGAGCTTAACCTCACGCTTACACTTGCGCTGTACCTGTACCTGCATGCTGTACATGCTGTGTGCATATGCAGTGGACTTAACCTACCTGCTGCCTACATACCTGGATCACCAGCTGCATTGATGTTACCTACCTACCGCTGTGCTGGTCGTTCCACCAGATGAACTGTGTATCGATAAGTAGAACTTCAATTTTACCTCATAAACTGGTACCAGTAATAATTTATATAATTGAGGCAACACAAACCTGTCTTTGCGAAATTGTCGCTACGAACTTTATTGTACAGTGTTAGCCGTTGGTGAAGGACATATTTGGTGCGTAACTGGACTTCGGATACAAGGAGCTTTTGCGCAAGGCGTAGTTATTTAATGATTAGTTAATGCCATTCAGGTTTACCTTTATATATATATATATATATATATATATATATATTACATCTGTTGTGTATGTGTAGTTATTGACTTATTTGTTATTGTGTAACCATTCCAATAGCTTTAGCGGCCGGCCAAGGTATTACCTATTTATATTCTATTCTTCAGATCTGGTTTAGTATTAAGAAATTTACTATCTCGCATTTGATTATTTGTCTTGTACTTGTTGGAACACTGAGTTTCTGTTGGCGATAATAAACTAAGCTCGTTATAATATCGTCGCCTTTCATTTAACAGCCAATGCATTTGTTCGTAATTTTACTTAAAGGTTAATTATAGTTTAACTTACTATTTATTAATTGATTTGTTTGTTTGTTTATAGTTCATGTTAGTAATTATTCTTAATGGTTATACCTATTATCATTTTTTTTCGTTTCATGTTGGTTGGTCTTAACATCCCATATCGGCAAATTCAATAAACGGGCATTTTCCTTGTTCTGGCCCTAATACCCCAAACTGAGGAAAACAATGGTGGCGCCCTTTTCTTTTTCTCAATGATTAAAGGTTCCTCAGAGATTCTGATCTGTTTGGTAAGATATATATTACCCGCCCTAGGCTGAGTGAATCGGGACTACTACAAACTCAGCCGCGAGACGCCCTCCTGTTAAGGTGTCTTTCCATCCCGGGCGAGATGCCTCCTCGACACCCAGCCGTTGGCCTCCACAAACATGACTCCAAAATTATTACACATCAAGTCAAGTTGAACGTTAAAGTCATGGAGGGCTTTATAGCTAATGTCGGATCGAATAATTATGCTGTTTACGAAAACGTTTGAATTTGGAAAATTTTTCTTAGTCGTAAACATGCAAATCAGCCATGACGTGAAGAGCCTCATGCTTGCCGTGGCCCCCGTTGTATCCTGGACCTCCTCTGTAACCTCTCCTCAGATTGTTCGTGCCCACATGAATATGTATAACTGAAAACCTGTGATTCACATAGCTCAACTATACTTCTTTTAAATCAGTTATTATAGCGCCTGGGCGACATTCCAGGATCACTTCTTCGCTAAGAGTACTTGGAATAACGTGTCGAATCATTGAATCACCTAACACTAACACATTCTTAGGAACTAGGTTTGCTATCGCTAGTGTCAGTTCGGTTTCGTGTAACAGGGAGAACAGGTGTTGCGGCTACTCCGCTGCTGACACGAAACATCTGAGGAGAATGTACCCGCAGGACCGGACTCGGCTTCTTTGTGTACAAGCTTACGCTTACATAATTTAAATCAATACCCTTACGTCTATTTGTATTGAAACGTGTCTTACGTTTAGAACCATATGTTTTATCAGATTGCAAATCTTTTATTGCCCTAGTCTGAACAGTTTGTTTACAAAACATTCATATCAGTAAAGATAACAGGATCCTTCTCAGTTACGATCAATACATTGAACTTGTTTCTACAAATGATATCAGGAGAACCCAAACACACCCGTCCGTGTCTGCGCTTACGATTGGATTTTACAGTTGTCCATTCATGATTTTGTTTGTTTGATAAAGCTTCAACGATTTTGTTGAACATACCTTTTACTATTTTTGGATTTTACCGTTTTTTTTAGAGGAACTTTAATCTGTGTCTTCTCGGAGCAGATCGGATGAGCATGCCCGTGTAATCCCAAACCATTTTTCAAAACAATTTGTTTGCTGAAAACAAGGCACTTCCACTACATTAGCATTGATTTTAATAGTTTTTCGCTAGCTTAAACAGCAGAGTGCGCATTTGACCCGGCCATCGAGTCAAAATGGTAAGCTTTAGAAGCTTTTACGTCACAGAATAAAAGTGTCCAATTACAGCTAGAGCCTTCATTAGGGCTAGTTGAGTTATTGACACAACAAAAAATGTACTTTAAGACAGATGATGTAAGTTGCTTAAAATTAGCTTCAAAGATATCTGGATTACTTAGTTTTAACATGTGTATTTGAGAGGGTCCCAGGAAAACTATTTCCTCCTGATTCTTGACACTTGTTGACAAAGTCTCAAAATAATAGTTGAGCGTGTCGTCATCAGTCCACTTGTCCTTACTCCACGATTGTTCACTCTTACTCTCCAAGGATGAAACCTTACAACCAAGGACACTCAGTGTATTGTTTGCTTCGGTAAAAAATACCGCTCAAGGTTTTATTTCGTTCAATAAGGTCCATATTCTTTTCCTTTTCAAGTTTTAAGTTACTTAAAGCTATGTTTGTAGCAGATTCAGCATTTCGACATTGTGCTACACAGTCCCGAAGTCTTGTATCCAAGTGGCTAATTTTACACTGAAGAGTAACTACCTTTTCATTCACATCGTCCTGAATTTTGAATGAATTGTTCATTTCTTTAAACCCTTAACTCCTTTTCACTCCCAAGTTTCGATATTAATGATTTTATTTCACTCTCTAGAGGCCTCTAGGGCATCACGCTGGCTTATTGAATCAGCACTGAGACAGTCAAACTTATGCATGAGCAGTTCAATATTAACGACTATCTCATGTAAATCTAAATCAGGATTGTTAGAGGCAAGAGAATTTAATGCTGAACTCAGTTTTATCAGCAACTCTTCCATGCTGTCGTCAAGAACACTGGATTGGTACTGACTTCTTGTCATTACCATTTTTCAAAATAAGAAATTAAAAAATTCACAGTAGTGTCTAATTTAGCAACAAACAACAATTAATGTTGATTAAAATAATAAATAATTATAATTGGCAAAACAAAAAGTTAATGCTCCAATTGGGATTCGATCCGAGGATCTCGAAGTTATCAGTACGAGTCGATACCCCGCTTCTACAGATGACTTGAAGATGGGTCGTGTATTGAGAATACCTGTCCGGTATTGAGAATACCTGTCCGGTTATTGAGAATACCTGTCCGGTATTGAGAATACCTGTCCGGTATTGAGAATACATTGTCCGGTATTGAGAATACCTGTCCGGTATTGAGAATACCTGTCCGGTATTGAGAATAGAATGAGCTATAGACGAATGTTGCGTGCAGTATCAATGAAGCCTGTTACGTGACACGTGGTGTGGTGTACTCCTGTAGTTAGTAACAATCAGTTGTAAACAAAGTATTGTATAGAAAAGTGTAATGAATACTTTTATAGATTTACTCCAATCAAATTTGAAAAGGTGTCTTTAAATGCATGTACGGCGGCGTTATTGGTTCTACAGCTCTACACGTAACAGTCGTGTTAACACTGGTGGATATATTATCACCAATGTATAAGGCAAAATATAAGTATTTGATTGTCAATTCCAGTAGGTTTTAATTTAAGATTGTATGATTTTCAATAACATTACAATATATTTGGGCAAATCACTATCAGTAAGTAACTTAAAGAAATGAGATGCATGGATTACAAGATAGAAAATTTAGTTCATTCCCAAAAATCAACAAACAATAGTGAGGTGAAATTACAAACAATTTGTTTGAACTCCCCAAAATTCACTGGTGAACAAACAGAGGGGTACTTTGGTTGAAGTGATATTGTATGTTTAAAGTTAACATACAGTCTCACACATTTACTTCACTAAAAGGTAGTAAAGGGTTTACACTTTCGGTACTAGTGAAAGTCAACAGTTCTATCCATGTGTTGAGGCTTCAAATTCAAAAAAGATCAAGCGTTTCGCGGCTTGAATAAATGAGTTTGTTCGTTGTATTTAACATGAAATGAACGTTTTATGTTGATTTTGTACAGTGTTTCCTGCATTTATTTTCGCTTTTGTTGTTTTTGTATGGTAGCCCTTAATGGGATGTTGCTGGGCTTCAGTTGATTTAGTCTGTTGTAAAACTGTCCAAATAAATACATTATTTACCGCTTTATCGTCCAATCATTACAGCCTGCTAAGAAAATCATACATGGCTATAGCTTAAGTCGGTTAATGGTGCGGTTCTCAACAGGATTTAATGTACCCAGTAGCGTAACTAGAACATTGGTATGGAGGGGAGATGGGGGTTAATCTGGTGAAAGAGTACAATACACTGGGTGACATAGATAAATAATAGTAAATAAATCTAATTTTGAACGAATAGAAAAGTATAAATAAAATATGTTTCAAAATAAAACTGCTGTACTTCAAACAAGTTGGACTGGTGCTATATGTATATTTAAAAAAATTTTAAGGTTCTTGGAAGGGTTTGGTCATATCTTTCTGATAAACCTCCCTCAGTTACGTCAGTAGATCCAACATAATGACTGAAAATAACAGCTAATGATAATTAAAATAAAATAATGATTATTTTGTTAAACAAAGAAACGGCTGAATTTTATCTTAAATTACAGGGTGAATAAAAAGTCACTATACATTTCAATGAAAACTAAAATTTACTAAACATCTATCGTGTGTACTTAAACAAATACCAGAGCAGCTTCAGAAACTAGTACAACTCAATGTGATTACCCTTTAAGTCTAGACACAGCCACGAGCGAGGTTTTCCACGGACTGAACTCGCGACTTCCCCCTCCACACCACATGAACAGTAGACTACTGCGCATCGTCGGGCCGAGGACCACATGGATCCTCTCGCCCTGTACACATCTGTTGAGCTAAAAGTCCCAGTATGTGTGTCCTGCAACTGTTGTCTCTGCAAACATAACGGTCTATAGACTCTGGCCACTGGAGGTGGTTCCTAGAGTAGAGATGGGCGGTATATAACGTATTAGTGTCGGTAACATCGTTATTCAGTGGTAACCTATTATCAGGATAATGTGTTACCAGTAACACCCTGTTATTTCAGTAAAAGGTGGGCTAAAAGATTTGGCGTTCTCATAACTTCCTTCTGGTGTTAGGTTAATCAGTTACTTGTTACTGAGTAATAGCCGAGGCTATTATCGTGCAAGGAATGAGGCTAGGAACGGACCAGTTCCGGTAACGCTTTTCTGGTATTACGTTACTGAGAAACCCATAACGTAGTGGGGTGAGCTTGATGGTGCAGCACGGATAGGGAATAACATATCAGATAAAAATAATTAATATTAAATAAATAAAATATATTTATTAAAATAGAAACGTACACTTTTTTCTGGAAAATTGACAACAAACTCAACTTATTCGTCATTTAATTTTTCGTTCTTACTTATCATTAATTATAAGTAGTCCATTTAAAAGTAGACTATACTTATAAAAGTTTTTGTATACTAAACAATAATTGTATTGTGTTGTACAAATGTTAAATAAACCAGATTATAATTTATATATTTCAAAGTAGTCTAAAATTACATTTTACTGACAATAATAATAATAATAGCTTTATTGCCGTAGACAATTAATTACAGTATTATATGGCGAGCGTCATATCGATACCATATTAATGTAACTTAGTTACATTTTCGTATAGTATGTATAAATAGCCCCACACATGTAGAACAGCAACTTGCGTCAGTTAAGTAACAGCATGATGCTAATACCGAGCGTGGGTCGGCCAGCAACAGGTTTCTGGTACGTATTACCAATTAGCCACGTTATTTTGGGAATGGGTTTATTGACAAATAACTGTATTTTCCACATCTATCCTAGAGAGCAATGCAATTAAGATCTACCGATTAGTGGCCTTCCTGCGCTACTTTTTAAAGCACACTGTGTATGTTTATTAAATATGTATTTACACAGAAATGTGTAGGGGCTTTATGTTCACTCTGTATTTGTTCTGTAAAAGTAGGCCACAGTTGTTAATTGCCTCCTTGAAAACGTAGGGTATATAATAATGATTTTATTAAAATATTTAATGTCTCGTTTAAATTAAGTCTGAAAAGTCAGTAAAACATTTTAAAAGTCAAATCTCTCCAAAGACACTTCTGGCCAATGAAAGTTTCAATGAACTCTGATAATATAAATTATGAGTTCAGTCAAGCACTAAAGAATTTATGAGTACTCAGTAATAACATCAGTAATTGCCGTTTATTACGCCATATTAAATAGAATGGACTTATTACTGTAGTAACGAAGTGCTGTTTACAAAGAGAACAAGATGGAGTCGGAATTTTATAAAAGAATAAAGTGGTGGTACGGTAAACCTGTCGGCATTTTACCGCACACAGGTAAAACTCTCTGGCGTATCGTTGGGCAATAAAGCTGATCAAAATCAAATCGGCCTTACGTAACAAAGGCATTGGAAGTTCATGGCTCATGGAACAAACAGGATTGAACATTTCGAGGTTACCAGCTTGCATGGTCGTCAGCATGCAGGGAATTCCAGTTATAGAGAAGTATTTATATTTGGAAATTATTTGGTGTAGTAGTCTACTACAGTATGAGTGTTGGCCATTATTGATGGAAATTATTAGGTATTCCGAAGGAAGAATATAACACTTAGTCCTTAATATTCAATGCTAGGAAATAAATTGCACAGTTTAGCCTATATTCTGAATCCGTAAAACAGACTGACTTGGACCATATACGCAGTAGATCAAGAATGACTGGTATTTAAGGCTGTATGAAAATTTAATAGTTTTGTCAGCTAAACAGCTGTAACAGCCAAGATGCAAATTAGCGGAATTGTGGATCAGCTGACGGATAGTTACAGTGGTTCACCTCGAAGCTGTTTGTAGTTCAGTACGGAACGACCAAACTTGGAAGTTTGAACAGTTTTGGTCACGGCTTTTACTGCTACGATGTGCTACTATGTGGAAGCAAATGATGGGCTAATTTTAGAAACATTTGATGTCAGTTAAAATATTTGTCGCGATTAACTTGATTAGGAAAGAAAGTTGTAAAGAAAGCGTAGCTTTAGGTGGCATACACTAATATACAGGATGTCAATTACATCCCGAGAGATCTTAATATTATTTTTATAATTAAAAATAGAGCCACAAAACTTTAAATATTATTAGTGCATAATTATGAAAAACTATTTTAACTCGAATTTATTGGACAATTGCTTTGCCAGGGGTAAGAGTTCTTTAATCAAGGAGTAAGAGGAAAAGTTTTAATGGGATTAACAGGTCGAATTAAAGATCTTAAATAGTAAATTAGAAGCCATAAACCCGACCTCAAAATGTGTGATTCAAACCAAAATGGCGGCTTGTCCGAAGTTTCAAAACATTTTAGTTGTATAAAACATAATTTTTAAAAGTATTAGAAGTTCAAATTTGTTTTCAATGGATGGGGGGGGGGGGTTAATACAAAAGATCGTTTTGCTACAAACCGCTCTTGAATGGCTCATATAACGAAGTAGATGGGATTTAACGATTAATACATTTAACGAACGTAATTTAATGACAAAATAAAACGGGGTAACAATGTGATTGAATGGGAATCCATTAACAAAGAGATTATTGGCAAACTGAGAGCTAGGGTTGATAATATTCTAGAAGTACAAATCATTCTATTTACTTTTAACATTGATCTGTTATATTATAAGAGAGTCATATTTCGTACTATACTTCACATATTGACGCATAAACCCTCCTAGTTCCCTTATCATGTAGGTAGAGGTAATTCTAACTAACAGATAACGTCGATCTGTAGCTCTGTATTTTGTGTAATCATAGGAATATAACAATATTATGTTTGAAATATTATTAGGTGACAAACACAATCAAAGAATTTTTAAATAAAAACAACGTCTAAAATATTTCAACTATCTTGTATCTACAACACAGTTTTGGGCAAAATATTAGCCTATATAACGAGATTTTTTACAATCAGCATAATTGTACATTGATTGAAGTTACTGAGATAAAAAGCGTAATAGTGCTTGGTACAATACGATCAGTAACACTACGTTTCGAAATCTGTAATCTGCTGCTCTCTTCCTCAGGTGAACAACTAACCTAATACATAACTGCAATCTAGGTTAAATAAACAAAACATACCATGAAGTGTAGTCATTCATAAGTCTGGATGTACTAAAATAGCTATGTTTTTTGCCTATTCCATACACACTAACTCTAAAACGTACACTTAATATGACTAAACTGTAATGATTAAAACTGAACTACAGAATACAGGTCACAATTAGTCTGCACTCACCGGCTAATTAAATATAACTCAGAGTGTGTTAACCTAATTAGAATTTTATTTTTATTTTCGCAACAGTGCTAATTTCGGTTAGAGAGATTGTTGTTTAAAAATAGTATCTTCAGTAGTCAAATTTGTTCTCATTTAGGTTTTTGGCTTAAATTTCGTCTCGAGAACATATTTTAAAATTAATTAAAAACCATAGTCAAATAACTAATAATTATTATACTGTATCATGGAAAATGCGATATGTATCAGTTGTTTGATAATCACATTACAGAGACTGGTATTTTAACGCAATATAAATAATGAAATATCCTTGTTTAAATAATAAAGTAAATATCAGTGGTTAAAAAATGCCAATATTTATGAACTGTGTTCGACATGAAAATAGGAGTTAGTTTTGATTTTACAAATTTTTCTCTCAGACATGTACTTTCGTAATTACAGAAGATTGTACATAACATTAGCCACTAAAAAGTACAAAAGTAACACAATTTATAAAATATAATTAAACCTAATTAAAAAATTAATGAACTAAAAAGTTATTGCCGGTGCCTTCAAAAATAGTGTAGTATTGGCTTTTATTAGCTTTCGTTTTCTCGAAATAACATGATTGTTTATTTTGTATTTCTTTAATTTTTGAAGTTGGCTTATTTCTATTTTAAAAACTGTATTGTTCACATACAGCAAAAAAAACTTTCAAGAAATGAAACTTGAACGTAATAGCCCATTAAATCTGTATACAATATTCAAGTGTTAATTGTGTTTTATCTTATAAACATTTTTAAATTAACATAATTTGAATTCACGGTAACTTTGATGTCGAAAGGCTTTCCTAAATAAATTTAAAATTATGCGTAGGTCTAATTTTTTTAATGCAATAGGTTTTTTTAATAAGAAGAGCTCATCTTAATGTCTAGTACCTCAAGTATTATTTTTATTAAGAAGAATTTGTATTGGAAAATATGTTTAATTCATTAATAAATATAAGGTACTCGTTTATGTATCATCTGATCGTTGTAAATTAGGGTTTTTTGAGGTAATTTAACTGATAATATTTGAATCTTACATAGGGCTTCGTGAAAGTTGTTATGGAAATTTAAAACTAGTCGCCATTTTAATGGTAGTAAGAACTCCATTTTATTAGTGATTTAGGGTATAAGACGATAAAAATTTTTGCTAAATAACATCAAAATAAGTTAAAGCGTTTAGAGTTATGAAATTTTCAAGGAAAACAAACAAACATAAAAAAACAAACACTAAGTTATGGATTAAATAACATTTTCGATTTATTTTAACCCATCAAATAAATCATCTTTGATTTAAGAAATGTATAGACACCTGTATATTGACAATGTCTTATGACACGCCCACATGTTTGTAAATAAAACCAACATGTAATAATAACAGGCTACTAAACTATAAACGATGAAAAAACGCACACAGAATTTACTGACGGATGAGTGTTAACTCACCCTTTGGCTGTCGGTACTGTCTAAACGCGAAGATGGCACACGACGAAGCCACAACTTGGTCTCCATCTTGTCGTCACAAAACCTCAAGAGCCGGCTGTCCTGTTGGCCTTCTTGACTACTTCAGATACATAAGAGCAATGTTAAACTTAAAAAGCCTCTACTCCAGTTTTGGAATATGCCTCATAATTAATTAATGATATTCTTGATTTGCATCCAGACACTTTTGAGAATTTTCCGTATTTTTATTCGTTTATTGAGAAAAAACTTTTAGGTTTTTCGTTTTTTGCAGCTTAAATAAATAGAAAAACTAACTTGTATACACTTAATGAGAAAAACTAAAAGAATTGGCATACTTATATATCATATCTTTTAATTTTTTTTTTTTGAAGTTTATCATTGTTCTATGAGTTAAAACTCAAGTTAGTTTCATCACAGAGACTGCTCTTAATGTTCTCATGGCTTGGGCGCCTTAGGTAACGGTATACTGTGGGATGCGAATTCTGACGAAAATCTGTTCTGACGAGTACGTCCGAAACCCTCGTCACAACAAAGCGGCTACAGTGTGCGCGTGCGCGTTTTCAGATCTTCTGATAGTCAAAACGTGTCAAAGCCGCCCAGCTAAACGGATGAACTCGATGAACAATATTTTCTTGAAAGCCCGTTATTAAAAATAATGTTGTTGAAAAGGGTAAAAACAGAATATTTTAACCCGAATATTTGGCAGTAGAAACGAGAAAGGAGAGTTTGAAGTGTTATATACAGATTTATGTGATCAACGGGAAAGATTTTTTTTGGTAATGTGAACTCAAATGACAACTGCATCAGATAATATCGCTCTACTAAAATATTTAACTAATATATAAAATGTGATTGTAGTCATTACGTGTCATAGCTGTCCAGCTAAATGAATGAACTTGATCAACAATATTTTTCTGTGATTCAAGCTGTTCACAAATTACCCACTTCCAAAGCATGTGACAAAAAATAAGCGTGCAAACGCGATTTTTCAGAAGCGCTATAAAATTGTTGGAAAATAAGGCAGATGTGAAAATAATATTAAATAGCCAGAATAATTAGAAACAATGTATTTAATAATATAAATTATTTATTAATTATAACAAAGCAACCTCTTTTTAAACAAAAAAACAAATTAGATTCATAAAATTAATTGAAAATTTGATTGACAGAACAATTAACCCTAGAAATAAAACAACCTTTGTTTGATAAAAAGAATAAAATTTTCCTTTAAAAAAATAGTTTTACTGAAAACTACATTTTACCCACATTCACCCTAAATTGAAATTAGGTTAAATTTAAAAAGTGAAGTCGCAACATAAGTGAAAGTAAAGTAAGCAGTAACATTGGAAAAATGTTTACTTCCATTTTTTAGTTTAAATCGGTTGGAGTTACATTTCAAAAGAACGAAGCAAGGTCCTCATGTTGAGCTGTACTCAGTGGAGTTGGTGCTTGTAAACGACTTTCCCAAGTATCACTCGTTGATGAACCACATGGGGAAGGAACCATAGTTATGTGGTGGATGGTGCATTGGCTGTAGTCGATGTTGTCCTCCGAATCCCAACAAAAGATTCCTCATCACAAAACAGAGTTCGTTTAGAATATAGGGCTTAAAGCCAATACAAATTTAACCAAAAGTTTTTTGAATGTCGTACACGCTCACACTCGAAATTAAGAATTCTTCAGTTAACAGACTTTTAATTTTTGTTGGAAAATTTTGGAATAAACCTTTACAGAAGTTTTCTTTGCTTTCCTAGCCATGGAGATACTTATTTTTACAAAACTGCCACCAAGAAAAATTGTCACAAAAAATTAGGAAAAAAGAGAATCCATCTTATCAAAATCTAGAGAAAGAGCTGAAAAAGCGATGAGTGACTTAAATCACAAAATGTATTCTTATTGAAAATGTAAAATTCCTGTTATTATAAAATTAAAGGAAAAGAAAAGAGCCTACCAGGAAGAAATTTCTAACTGTTACAAGACTCAATTATTGACAGAAAACATCAGTAGCGAAATCTCTGTTCTATCCTTAAGAGAGCAATTTTCCGGTCCACTGAACTGTCATATTTCAATAAAGGCCAACACTTCGGTATCTTTATGATCATCTTAACTGCTTATAACATACTTCCTTATAATATCCTTCATGATTAATACAAAACTATTTTCATTATATATTATATTCTTAGTTGTAAGTACTAAGAACTAAATAAGTACATTAAATATTATTTATTAAACTTGATACGATCAAAAAGTTCTTAGTCTTAATTGATAAATAACAAGTTAAAGATTTAAAACTAAAAACTAAATGTACAAACATTAGTTTAAATGTCGATAAAAATAAAGTTATACATATTGTTATTAAATAGAATGCATAGGGTAAAGGAAACAACACCTGAGAAGGTATTGTATTGCCATCACTCAGAACATGTATTGTGCCTGAACAAGGAGCAATGTCCGTGTTCTGATGTCATATTGTCACTGACATTCTAGGCTCAACTATTACAGTCTCCTTCTCAAACTGACATCGTTATATTGTATAAAGTTGTTCCTCTATTGCAATATAAAAAATGTCAAATTTATATCTTGGTCTATGATGTAACCAAGACAAGCGTGTTTAAGATACCGTATTTTAACTTGTTACCAACAAGACTTTACAATTTGACAGAAGAAGGATCAATACAGATTATTAAAGATCTTAAACACAAATTATGAAACTTATGTGCGTCACACTTAGATGAATTTGAAGAAGAATGAATGGCTGATTAATGGAGGGAATATAAGAAGAAGCAATCATAGATTGTTTTGAAGCCAAACTTTGCCAATTAAAGAGTTGTTGTTTGAAGCTAGGGAAGGACAAATTTATACTGTGTACACTGGGAGTTTACGATATTCCATATAGTTATGGATCATTCTACAGTTCACTGAAAAAAATATACGTCAGTATACTGATACATTTGCCACAACAGAGAACGATATCAAAATCAAACTTGTTTGTTATCAAAATTCGATAACAGAAAACGTACTGGCAAAAACTCTCTACTAAAATCTAAACAGACAGAAGAGAATCCGTAGAAGTAATCAAGGCAAAAAAAATAACTAACAAAGAAGATAGAGGTTCAACTTATTGATTAACTCAAAGGCTATTATAATTGTCCATTATTGATCACTGTTAGAATACTGGTCGTTGGTTGTCTAATCCTCTGACTCCACACACCGAAGCCGAAATATGCAATAGATTGCATGCAATAGATTGCATTGCAGATTTCCAGATCTGAATTGTATAGGCAAAGTTTTTGACACAGGGAAACTTAAGACACCAGGCACGCAAACCAAAGAATTGAGACCTCTGTAAAAATATAGAAGCATGTTGTACAAAAAGTGTAAACTGTAAAAAGGTAAATGGACGAAAATGTTAAAAATTTCCAATTTAAAATATGTACCGTACTTCAATTAAAATAAAAATAAATTATTTAATTGTTTTACATTGAATATAATTCGTATAACGCAATAATAACCTAAGAAGTATAGTGTTAAAAACCTAACAACTGCTTAAAAGGCGTTATTTTTTACTTGAAAATAAGTGCTATTTGGATCATGTATTTTCCCCCTAATAATGTTTTTTCATTTGAAAGTTGATAATTTATCTAACCATTTTCTAACTAAAACTAAGTTACCAACTTTGTAAGATTCATTACAAAAGTAAGCATCAAACAATGAGCCTTAATGCATAGGCCTACCACGTGATACAATCTAACCAAAAATGTAAAATTGACAAATAATGATAGCAGATATAGTATCAGATTGCAGAATTCTACTTATTTATGAATATAAAAACATATTTTGATTGAAAACGAGTACATATATTGATTGTAGGTATTCTTATAATTAGTTTGATTTAATTTTAAGTGTGTTCTTGGTATAAAAAATAGTAGAGTGAAAAACTGAATTTATGACGATTTTTACTTAGTATGGCAGCCATTAAAATGTTCAAATTGTGTGTGTACTGAAGCGGTTGGGATTAAACTGAAAAAGAATCGCATTTCAGATTCATATAAATTCATTTATATAATCTACACAATTTTAGATTATCATCACTCCAGTTTTTAAGTGTCTGGTCATATTTATTAGGTACATAAAGACTGTACTTTTCTTTGTTTAAATTTTCTTTGATGGATGATTTGAAAGGATAATACGATTTTTGAAATTTTCCATCATTATACAGCGTGTATCAAAATGAATGGCCTGATTTTAAAACTCAATATCTATTGCTAAAATTGTACTACAAAAATAATTTTTATTGCAAAATACTCACAAAATCTTAAAGTTTTAGGTTAATTTTCCAACAGGATGGAGCTCCTCACTGGCACAACAATGTTCGGCAGCTTCTCAACAACACTCTGCCCCACCGCTGGATAGGGCGCACGGGGACCTTGAGATAATTGCCCTTCATTCTTGGCCTCCAAGATCACCAGACTTGACTCCATGCGACTTTTTCTTGTGGGGATATGTGAAGGAAAAAGTGTTTGTTCCCCCTCTAACTCATGACATCGAAGAACTAAAGAACAGAATAACTGTCGCAATAAGGTCTGTGAACGCAGATACGTTGTGTCAGGTTTTATGAGGAATTTAGCTATCGTCTGGATGTTGTTCGTGCTGCTGCAGGTGGACATATAGAAAATTTGTAATAAAATACCTAAAACGTAAAGATTTTGTGAGTATTTTGCAATAAATATTATTTTTGTAGTACATTTTTAGCAATAGATATTGTGTTTTAAAATCAGGTCATTCATTTTGATACACACTGTATAATACACAAAATGCTGAATTAACTTTCTTGAAAATGGTAGAATTTGAATAGGTTAATATTAGTTCAGTGTAGGCGGGGCTATCTTTGAAATTATGAATAAACACGTCGAATGCATATTTGAAAAGTTTAAAAATGCCTTAAATCAGTACTCATGGTACGTCATTCATTTAACTCAGATAGAGACTTACTAAGTTTTTAAAATATGACCGTAGTCAAGCAGTAAAGACTATATGTGTGCTTGCTGAAGTAACAGTCAATGAAATTATCACGGGAGTTACGAAGTGCTTTTTTAGAGAGTTGACATTTGATCGCAGAATAAAGTGGTTTATCTAGAATCTGTTGACATTTTACAGAACATGGCATGGTATTCTCTGGCGTACCATAGTGCAACAAAGCTGTTCACATTGAAACTGGGATTACATCGCAAAGCCATTCAAGGTTCATGATTCATGAACAACACGAATGAATTTTGACAAACTTTATTTATGACAGGTAATATTTTATTTGTGCGTTATAGGACGGCGTTACTAAACGAAGTTTGACCGCAAGAGGAGACCCCAGGGCTGGTGTTCTACCAAGTAACTTTTATTCCATGATAGACAAATTAATTATTTACATGATCTACTATTTAAAATAAACTGTACATTTTTTTTAGCCGTATTCTGAATCAGTATTAGCTGTAAAAATGCTGGTTCCTACCATTAATTTGACTAATGAAAAACACGTTTTTAGTAGAAATAATTGCATTATATTAAATTACATTGTTAAAACAACTATTATAAAATTTAAGGAACATGGATTAATTTGAGTAAACTAATATTTAGGAATTTATTTACCGACAAGTGGAAGAAAATGGTACTAAAATATATAAAATATATTTTTTTACATATGTTTATTTTCAAGAAATTATTTCTAAAATGGAATTCAAACTATAATGGTATATAGTTTTACAGAATAATATTCTGATTAATTTGAAAATTTTGAAGAAAGAAGTTTCATAGTGGTGTTTATTTTAATAAAAAAATATACAATGAATAATACAATAGTTGAAATATATTTTGTTTGCTGTAATAATGCCTGGTATTACAGGCTTAAAGTAAAAGTTTATGGACGATAGTTTTGTAAAAACATTTTATGCTATGAGGATAATTTTAAACGTGAAAATAACTTCTAGGTGGGGGGGAGGAGATTAGAGGCCATATTTGCAAGAAGCCAATTTTTGATAAAAGAGGATTGGCTCTAACCATGACTACTAACTACACTGTAGCACGTTTGGTTATTAAACCACAAATTGCATACTTCACCTTTTAAATTTGAACGTGATTAGAGAGTTAATAAATTCTCTCTAACGTCACTCTCCTATTCAATATACTTGTTTATACTTGAATAAAAACTTGTCATTCATTGCGATGTTTGGCAACCTTTAGTGATAAAGTTGACAGTATACGAGAACTCCAAACAACCAACTCTGTCAGTCAACTTTTATCCTACTTTTCAGTTCTAACGTCATTCATTTCAATACTAACCAAAATAACCATATCAGATTTGCCTATTTATCTACATCTTAAATTCATCCTAAAACCCTAGCTACAACACACACTTAGCTTGCCAACTGGCGCAGTGTAGTGGGTACGGCGGTTATCGCAAGAAAACCAGATCAAGCAACGCCGAGAGCGTGCCTGCTGCTTGGACAGGTGACCGCTGAGCGATCCTGTCCTTGCAAGCGGCCCGCCTGCCCGGCCATTGGTGGTGGTTCGGAGGTCACCTTTAAGCCGTTGGTCCCCAGGTTAAGTGTTTGAGAGGGCTTCTTAGCCCTAACTTCGCCTGGTAAAATAAGACATTCTTTACTTTACTTTACTTTTACTTTACACTTCACAGTAATGTAACAACTCAATGTTGACGTCACCTAAAATAAAAATAAAATATTTTTCCACGTCTTCCTGTAAACACAAACCAAGATGGAAAGGGCATTTAGTTGCAGTAAACCAGTTGTTTTGTTAGTTATAAAAACAAATGTCTGTGACTAACTTGTGATTAAATATTTGGATCTGTATTCGGTCGCCGCTGTTACTGCAGCGCTGTTGTTACTTGGGATGCCATTACCGGGTTTATTTTAAGACTTAGAGAAATGTAGTTATAAACCATTGGTCGTGATTGGTTTGTAGAAGTAAAAAGTTACTACTTCTGCGGTGGTACGGAGAAAATATTGTGTCTCACTGGTAATGAGGGAGACTTTAAACAAGCGTCTTACACTCGTTATTCAATTGATATTATCAAACTATTCGATATACTATCTAATTTCGATATTATACTTTAATCGTACGAAACAAGTATTATAATAAATTAACAACACAAGTAATACATTACAATTTTTAATATCATAAATTTAACAATAACTTGTAATGCTGTAATAAAAAATCCAACCATGGCCTAGACCTACGAATTAAAAACGCGTTACAATATTTATAGATTGCGCGGATTTCAGTGAGATAACGCTTTTGTGAAGGCCGTAGTCGAACACTCATGTATATGTAGAAATTTATGACATAATTTCCTCATATTCATCGTCATTTTAAAATTCTCAATAAATTACTTACTTCTTGCTGTTTATTGTTTACATAACAAATAACTGTAACTAATGAGAAGAAATCATATGTTTTATTAAATAAATTGTAATATCGAACTATTCATTCGGATAAAAAGGATCGAATAATTCAAGAAAAACAACCAAATAAAGAGTGTAAGCTGCTTATTAAAGGTCCTGGTAGCGTATTGACGAGATCGTACAACAATGAAAATTATAGTAAACCAGGTACAATTAAGAATTATGATAATTCAAGTTACAAATGATTTTATATCACTCTGAGAGTACCAGTATCTCATGTAGCATAAAAAATAAACTATTAGCCGTGTCATTATGTTAGGAAAACCATCTACTATAATGTCATACATCAACAAACATAACGTAAACATGTTATATAGGTATATAGATTATATTTATTAATATTAGGGTAATTTATTGACTCAATATATAATTTGTTAGATGCATACGTGTAAATGTGTAATTCAAACTAATAAATTTTATATAAATAAAAAAAGCATTCCATTTACTCTCTTGCAGTTTTACTAATTTGTAATTACTGCCATCCAAACACCCCACAATGAAGACCTGAGGAGTTAATACAGCAGTTGTAATTTAAAAGCAGACTCTATTAAAAAATATATTTATGATACTGGAAAGGTGTAAAGATACAATCCTTGGCAACCTACAGCTGCGATAGGACATAATTAATTGTAGCAGTCGCTGTGTACAAACTGGTTTTAGCAAAGCGCCCTTAAGCGACGAGAAGAGTGAGGGTAGAGAGGTTTAATTTAAAAATCTCAAAGGTCATATTATTACGCTTCATACGCTACAAAAACATAGCTGGTAGTTCTTCAGCCCTTTTCAGAACCATTGAAACATAATAGTTTTCTCATGGAAACGATATAATGTTTCGTAAGGAAGATAAAATATTTCAATTGATCGTATTGAAATATTATAATCGGGTCGAAACGTTATGATTTTTACAACCACAACACTGCATTTGCGGTTTTGCATGAATAGGTCGGTATGAACACACAAATAAAAATCTCAAGATGCTTCGTGATCGAATCAATAATGACCATTTTAAAAAATTAAAATTTAACCAAATCGATGTCTGAAAGACATCTACATATAAAACTAAACAAAAAGGGAGCAAAAATTACCACATTTCAAATCACACGAAACGAAAGCAGCGTGTTTTTGCTCCGTTTATATTTGGCAACGAATCTTTGACCAATCTACGTTAACAAACAATCCGCGTGTGCGGGGTATATTGGCTATCCCCGACGGTTAAATCGATACGTTATCGGACCTACAAAAGATTACACTGACCAGGTTTACGAGCGAGTTTACTGCAGGGAGGAGCTGATGGTGGAAGGTAAAGGTCGCGGTTGTTTAACGCTAAAATAGTGTGCTATAAGAAACAAGCCGATCACATTCACATTCACATTCACGGTCAGCAAAGTTTATTGTACATCACCAGAAGCCCCGCCCTGTACATGTACAGGAATAATAATATTAACACAGAATTTAAAGTGAGAGTACCACACGGTGTTGTAAATATGAATACTGTGCATACTACAGAGCATATATGGTTACACGGCGCTGTTACGTGTTAATGAATTATACTAAAGTAATAACCTAAATATTTAAAAGCAGAATCATAGTATTCATTTATAGGAGTACTATTTGCTGAGCTTTAGCGAAGTCTATCATGTGAGGGGCTGAAAAATTTCATTACTCTCTGTATGTTTCTCCGCAAGATATTTCGAAAACGAGCTGACCTACAAGCTTGAAATTGTGCATGAGGCTTCATTTGTATAAGAACATTTAGTTTGAAAGTGGCGTATGTCAATTTATGGTGATTCGGCTGAACATTAAACATGTCATAGACATAATATTTTGGTAACGTTCTTGAAGGATGGAATAAGAAATGACTTTTTTTGATATTTAAACACTGATATTAAACCAAATTTATACAAAAATGTTAATATTATAATATTTCAAGATATCTCAAACAATGTTTCATCTTTAGACGTTAAACTTAGCTCAAAAATGAAGAGCAAGTTTTATGATGGTGCATAAAACCATTGAATTTGGTTGATCGTTATTGAACCCTATCACTCAATAGGCTGATACAATTATTTTTTGGCTGTCAGGGGGATTTGTTCTGTATAATCGTCTAATATCCGGTATTGAGAATACCTGTCCGATATTGAGAATACCTGTCCGATATTGAGAATACCTGTCCAGTATTTAGAATACCTGTCCGGTATTGAGAATACCTGTCCGTTATTGAGAATACCTGTCCGTTATTGAGAATATCTGTCCGGTTTTGAGAATACCTGTCCGGTATTGAGAATACCTGTCCGGTATTGAGAATACCTGTCCGGTATTGAGAATTACCTGTCCGGTATTTGAGAATACCTGTCCGGTATTGAGAATTACCTGTCCGGTATTGAGAATACCTGTCCGGTATTGAGAATACCTGTCCGGTATTGAGAATACCTGTCCGGTATTGAGAATACCTGTCCGGTATTGAGAATACCTGTCCGTTATTGAGAATACCTGTCCGTTATTGAGAATACCTGTCCGGTATTGAGAATACCCTGTCCCGATATTGAGAATACCTGCCGGTAGAATACCTGTCCGGTAATACCTGCCCGTATTGAGAATACCTATTGTCCGGTAGAATACCTGTTCCGGTATTGAGAATACTCCTGGCCGGTATTGAGAAACCTGTCCGGTATTGAGAATACCTGTCCGATTGATACCTGGTATTGAGAATACCATGTCCGGTATTGAAATACCTGTCCGGTATTGAGAATACCTGTCCGGTATTGAGAATACCTGCCCGGTATTGAGAATACCTGTCCGTTTTTGAGTATTGAGAAATACCTGTCCGGTATTGAGAATACCTGTCCGGTTATTGAGAATACCTGTCCGTTATTGAGAATACCTGTCCGGTATTGAGGAATACCTGTCCGTTTATTGAGAATACCTGTCCGGTCGTATTGAGAATACCTGTCCGGTATTGAGAATACCTGTCCGTTATTGAGAATACCTGTCCGGTTTTTGAGAATACCTGTCCGGTATTGAGGAATACCTGTCCGGTATTGAGAATACCTGTCCGGTATTGAGAATACCTGTCCGGTATTGAGAATACCTGTCCGGTTTTATGAGAATACCTGTCCCGGTTATTGAGAATACCTGTCCGGTATTGAGATATACCTGTCCGGTATTGAGAATACCTGTCCGGTATTGAGAATACCTGTCCGTTATTGAGAATACCCTGTCCGGTATTGAGAATACCTGTCCGTTAATTGAGAATACCTGTCCGTTATTGAGAATACCTGTCCGTTATTGAGAATACCTGTCCGGTATTGAGAATACCTGTCCGGTATTGAGAATACCTGTCCGTTATTGAGAATACCTGTCCGGTATTGAGAATACCTGTCCGTTATTGAGAATACCTGTCGGTTATTGAGAATACCTGTCCGGTATTGAGAATACCTGTCCGTTATTGAGAATACCTGTCCGGTATTGAGAATACCTGTCCGATATTGAGAATACCTGTCCGGTATTGAGAATACCTGTCCGGTATTGAGAATACCTGTCCGGTATTGAGAATACCTGTCCGGTATTGAGAATACCTGTCCGGTATTGAGAATACCTGTCCGTTATTGAGAATACCTGTCCGTTATTGAGAATACCTGTCCGGTATTGAGGAATACCTGTCCGTTATTGAGAATACCTGTCCGTTATTGAGAATACCTGTCCGGTATTGAGAATACCTGTCCGGTTATTGAGAATACCTGTCCGGTATTGAGAATACCTGTCCGGTATTGAGAATACCTGTCCGGTATTGAGAATACCTGTCCGGTATTGAGAATACCTGTCCGGTATTGAGAATACCTGTCCGGTATTGAGAATACCTGTCCGGTATTGAGAATACCTGTCCGGTATTGAGAATACCTGTCCGGTATTGAGAATACATGTCCGGTATTGAGAATACCTGTCCGGTATTGAGAATACCTGTCCGGTATTGGAGAATACCTGTCCGGTATTGAGAATACCTGTCCGGTATTGAGAATACCTGTCCGGTATTGAGAATACCTGTCCGGTATTTGAGAATACCTGTCCGGTATTGAGAATACCTGTCCGGTATTGAGAATACCTGTCCCGGAATTGAGAATACCTGTCCGGTATTGAGAATACCTGTCCGGTATTGAGAATACCTGTCCGGTATTGAGAATACCTGTCCGGTATTGAGAATACCTGTCCCGGTATTGAGAATACCTGTCCGGTATTGAGAATACCTGTCCCGTTATTGAGAATACCTGTCCGTTATTGAGAATACCTGTCCGGTATTGAGAATACCTGTCCGGTATTGAGAATACCTGTCCGGTATTGAGAATGAAATGCGCTATAGACGAATGTATGTTGCGTGCAGTATCAATGAAGCCTGTTACGTGACACGTGGTGTGGTGGTGTACTCCTGTAGTAGTAACAATCAGTTGTAACAAAGTATTGTATAGAAAAGTGTAATGAATACTTTTATAGATTTTACTCCAATCAAATTTGAAAGAGTGTCTTTAAATTCATGTACGGCGGCGTTATTGGTTTCTACAGCTCTACACGTAAAAGTCATATTGAACACTGTGGATTTATTATAACCAAATATATAAGGAAAAATATAAGTATTTTGATTGCCAATTTCTAGTACGTTTTAATTAAGATAGTATGATTTTCAATAGCATTACAATATATTTGGGCAAATCCACTATCAGTAAGTAACTTAAAGAAATGAGATGCATGGATTACAAATAGAAATTTAGTTCATTCCCAAAAAATCAACAACAATAGTGAGGTGAAATTACAAACATTTTGTTTTGAATTCTCGAAAATTCTGTGCTGAACAGATAGGTGGATACTTTGGTGAAGTGTTATTAAGTGTTTAAAATTAACACACTTGTTGTCTCAGACATTTACTTAGATAAAAATAGTGAAAATTTCACTTTCGGTATTAGTGAAAGTCACAGTTCCATCCATGTATTCAGGCTTTCAACTTCAAAAAAAGATCAGCGTTTTTCATGGCTTGAATAAATGAGTGTGCTCGTTGTGTTTAACATGAAATGAACGTTTTATGTTAATTTTGTCCATTGTTTCCTGCATTTATTTTCGCTTTCTTTGTTTTTCTATGGCAGCCTTAATGGGATGTTGTTGGGTTTCAGTTTGATGTAGTCTGTTGTAAAACTGTCCAAATAAATACATTATTTACCGTTTTATAGTCCAATATTTACAAGCCTGCTAAAAAAATCATACATGGTTTTAAGCCTTATAGCTTAAGTCGGTTAATGGTGCGGTTCTCAACAGGATTTAATGTAGCCAGTAGCGTAACTAGAACTTTGCTATGGAGGGGAGATGGGGTGAATCTGGTTAAAGAGCACAATATCACTGGGTGATATAGATAAATAATAGTAAATAAATCTAATTTTGAACGAATAGGAAAGTATAAATAAAACATATTCAAAATAAAACTGCTGTACTTCAAACAAGTTGGACTGGTGCTATATGTATAATTTTTAAGGTTCTTGGAAGGGTTTGGTCATATCTTCCTAATACACCTCCCTCAGTTACGTCAGTAGATCCACCATAATGACTGAAAATAACAGCTTACTGGATTATTTTGCTAAACAAAGAAAACGGCTGAATTTATCTTAAATTACAGGGTGAGTAAAAAGTCTCTATACATTTCACATGAAAACTCAAAATTTACTAAAACATCTACCGTGCGTACTTAAACAAATACCACAGCAGCGCCAGAAACCATAACAACTCAATGTGATTACCCTCTAGACGCATCCATGAACAAGGTTTTCCACAGACTGAGCTCGCACTTCCCCCTCCACACCACATTGAGTCAGTAGACTAATGCACATCGTCGGGCCGAGGACCTCACATGGATTCTCTCGAACCCTGTACCATCTGTTTGCGCTAAAAGTCCCCAGTATGTGTGTCCTGCAACTGTTTGTCCTATGCAAACATAAAACGGTCTATAGACTCTGGAGGACACTCTGGAAGGTTTGTTACCTAGAGTAGAGATTGAGTGAGGTTATATAAAAACGTATTAGTGTCTGGTAACCATCGTTATTCAGTGGCTAAACCTTACTATCAGGATAACGTGTTACCAGTTAACACCGTGTTTATTTCAGTAAACAGGTGGGCTAAATTGATTTTGGCGTTCCACAGTAACTTCCTTCTGGTGTTTAGGTTAGATCAGTTACCTGTTTACTGAGTAACAGCGCGAGTTCTATTGTTGCAAGCATTTAGGGCTAGGAACGTGACCAGTTTCCGGTAACGCTTTTCTAGTATTACGTATACATGAGAAAACCAATAACGTGGTAAGTGGGGTGAGCTGGATGGTACAGGAGGGAATAGGAAATAAAATATCAGATAAAAATAAATAATATTAAATTAAATAAAATATCTAAAATAGGAAAGAAACTGTTAGACTTGTTTCTGGAAAAAATTACAATAAAAACTCAAAAACTTATTCGTCATTATCCAATTGTTTTCGTTTCCCATTTAATCATTTAATTATAAGGTTAGTTCCATTTAAAAGTCCTATACTTATAAAAGTTTTTGTATAACTAAATCAATTTAATGTTATCTGTATTGTACAAATTTTAAATAACCTGTTTATAATTTAATATATCTTCAAAGGTAGTCTAAAATAACATTTTTTAACTGGACTTAGTAATATTTTCGTATCTGTATGTATAAATACGAGCCCCACACATGTAGAACAGCAACTTGCGTCAGTTTAAGTAAACCAGCATGATGCTAATCCAGAGGGTGGGTCGGCGGCAGCAACAGGTTTTCTGGGTACGTTTAATACCAATTAGCCAACGTTATTTTGTGGAGATGGGTTATTTGACAAAATAACGGTATTTTCCATATCTATTCCTAGAGAGCAATTCAATTGAGATACTACTGATTAGTGGCCTTACTGCGCCTACTTTTTTAAAGCACACTGTATAATGTTTATTTAAATATGTTGTTTTACACTCAGAGATGTGTAGGAGGGCCTTATGTTCTCTCTCTCGTATTTGTTCTGTAAAAAGTAGGCCATCAGTTTGTTAATTGTTTCTCCTTGAAGACGTAGGGTATAATAATAATGATTTTATTAAAATATTTAATGTCCCGATTTAAATTAGGTCTGATAAAGTCATGCTAAAACCAATTCTTTAAAAGGTAATAAATATCTCCAAAGACACTTCTGGCCAATGTGAAAGTTTCAATGAACTCTGCATTAAATATAAATTATGAGTTTCAGTTCAAAGCACTAAAGAATTTATGGAAGTACTCAGTTTAATAAAACATCAGTAAATTGCCGTTTATTAAGCTATTATTAAAAGCAGAATGGACTTTATTACGGTAAAGTTACGAAAAAAAAAAAAAAATTGCTGTTAAAAAGAGGACAAGAATGGAGTCGGCATTTGTATATGAAAAACGAATAAAATGTGGTGGTACGTGTAAACCTGACGGCAGTTTACCGTACACACGGTAAAACTCTCTGGCGGTATCGTTGGGCAATAAAGCTGATCAATACTCAATATTCGGCCCTTACGTAACAAAGGCGATTTTTTGGGGGGGGAAAGTTTCATGGCTCCGTGGAACAAAACCGGGTATTTTGAACATTTCGGTGGGGGGGAGGGGGGGGTAATGGTTACCAGATTGCATGGGGTTTATCAGCATGTTAGGGAGATCCCAGTTTATAGAGAAGTATTTTTTATTTGTAAGATTATTTGGTGTATTTCGTGTAGGCCTACAACAGTTATGAGTGTTGGCCGTTATTGATGGACAATTATTGGTTATTCAGAAGGAAGCAATATAACACTTAGACCTTCATATTCAATGCTCTAGAAAATAAACTGCGAACAATTTAGCCTATACTTCTGATGATATCAGTAAAAAACCTGACATTGACCAAATATATGCAGTAGAATCCAATAATGGACTGTTTTTTTTAGGGTTTGTATGAAATTTAATAGTTTTGTCAGTGGTTAATAAAACAGCTGTTAACAGCCAAGATGCAAATTAGCGGAATTGTGGATCAGGCTGACGGATAGTTTACAGTGGTTCACCTCCGGCGAAGCTGTTGGTGGGGGTAGTTTAGTGCGGAACGGACCAAATCTTGGGAGAGTGTTTGAAACAGTTTGGTCACGCGCTTTTTACTGCCACGATGTTGCTACTATGTGGAAGCAAATGATGGGACTAATTTTTAGAAACATTTTGATGTCCAGTTAAAATGATTTGTTCGTGATGAACTTGATTAAGGAAAAGAAAAGGGGAAGTGTGTAAAGAAAGAAATAGTTTATAGGTGGCAAACCACTACATCAGTACAGGATGTAAAATAAGTCCGGGAAGGCTTAGTCGGTTATTTTTACCATTACGGGAGAGTATTAGAGCTACAGAAACGTTTACATATTGTTAGATGGGCAAATGAGATAATGTATTTTTAACAGGAATTTATTAGAGTAATTCTCGCCAATAAGGGCGAGGCCCCCAAGGGGTAAGAGGGAAAACGTTTTAAAATAGGAACTAAGGTCGATATAGCATATCAAATGAAAGGTCTTAACTTGTAAATTCAATGCCATAACCCCCGACCCTTAAAGATGAGGTGATTTAAAACCAAAATGGTTCGGCTGTGTCGAGAGTTTCAAAACGTTTTTTAGTATAAAAATTTGTATTATATTTACCTTTTATTATACCTAAATAAAATAACGTTTAGATTGGACCTTTTATTCCAATAAGTTTTATAAAATATATAATTTAATTTTGTTTTTCTATAATAATTCAGAGTGTTAGAAGGAGTTCCAAACTTTGTTGCTCTCTGAAAAGGGTGGGATGTAATACAGAAGATAGTTTTTGTGTACAGCCGGCTTCTTCAATGAGCCACTATACACGAAGTAGATGAGGATTTAAACGATTTAATACTATTAAGCGAACGTAATTTAATGACAATATAAAAACGGTGGTAACAATGTGATTGAATGGGGAATCCCATTAACAAAGAGATTATTGGCCAATTTGAGAGGTTTAGGGTTGACTAATATTCTAGAGAAGTACAAAAATCCATTCTAAATCACTTTTACACATACGATCTGTTATATTATACAGAGCATATTTTTACTATACTTCACATATTGACACATAACCCCTCACTAGTTCTTCTTATCATGTTAGGTAGAGGTAATTCTACTAAACAGATAACGTCGATCTGGTAGCTCTGTATCTGTTGTAATCATAGAAATATATACAATATTATCGTTTGGTAATATTATCTAGAGTTACATAACGACCAATCAAAGAATTTTTAAATTAATAACAACGTCTCTTAAAATATTTTAATAACTATCCTTTACTGTTATGATTAAAAACTGAAACTTACAGAAATACAAAGGTCACAATGAAGTCTGCCACTCATCGGCTAATTAAATATTAAACTCGGAGTGTGTTAACCTAATTAGAATTTTTTTTTTTATTTTCGCAACAGTGCTATTTCGGTTTGAGAGATTGTTGTTTAATTTAAGATCTTCAGTAGTCAAAATTTGTTTTCTCATTTTAGGGTTGTTGGCCGTTAAATTTTTGTGTATTGAGAGACATATTTTAAAATTAAACTAAAAACCATATTTCCAAATATAGCTAATAATTATTATATCATGGGGAAAATACGATATTGATATCAGTTGTTTGATAAATCACATTACAGAGACTGGTTATCTGTAACGCAATAATGAATAATGAAATAATCCTTGTTTAAATCAATAAAAGTAGAAATATCAGAGGTTAAAAAATGCCAATATTTTGATGAACTGTGTTCGGACATGAAAATAGGAGTTAGTTTTGATTTTAAAAATATTTACTCTAGACATGCTTTCGTAATTACAGAAGAGTATACATAACTTAGCACCACTAAAAACGTAACAAAAGTTATGCACAATTTATAAAATATATATACACAAAATGGTTATTCTTAATTGAATAATGTTAAAATTTCCTCTTATTATAAAATTAAAGGAAAAGAAAAGAGGCCGACACTGGTAGAAATTTTTATACAGTTACAAAGAACTCAATTCTTGACAGGAGAACCATGAGTAGCAAAATCTCTGTTGTATCCTTAAGAAGAGCAATTTTCCGGTTCAACTGAACTGTCAGTATTTCAATTAAAGGGCCAACACTTCGGTATCTATTAGTGATCATCCTTAAACTGCTTATATACTTACTTTTTCCCTTATAATTATCCTTCAATGATTAATACAACATATTTTCATTATATATTAAATCTTAGTTGTAAGTACTAAGAATTAAATAAGTACATTAAAATATTAATTTAATTAAAACTTGATACGATCAAAAAGTTCTTAGACCTTAATTGATAAATAACAATGTTAAAGATTTATAAACTAAAAAACTAAATGTAAACAAACATTACTTTACATGTCTGTTATAATATAAAAGCTTGTTACCATATTGGTTATTAAATAGAATGTCATAGGGTAAAGGAAAACAACACACCTGAGAAGGTATTGTATATTTTCCATCACTCAGGAACATGTAATTGTGCCTGAACAAAGAGGTAATGGTCCGTGTTCTAAATGTCACCATTCTCACTGACATTCTAGGCACGAATTATTACAGGTTCTCTCTTCTCAAACTTGAAATCGTTATAATTGTATAAAAGTTGTTCGCTCTATTGAATTACAAAGAGATGGTCCCAAATTTATATTTTAGATTCTTAAGATGGTAACCAAGGAGAGGGCGTGTATTAAGGTAACCGTATTTTAACTGATACCAACAAGGACTTGTACAATTTAACAGAAAGAAGGATTTCAATACAGATTATTAAGATCTTTTTAAAACAACATATTAATTGGAAAACTTATGTGCGCCGTACACCACTTAGATGAATGTCCATAATGTAAGAAGGGCTTATTTTAATTGTTTTGTTTTGGAAGCCAAATTATGGCCTATTAAAGAGTTGTTTGAAGCCTTAGGGAAGGGACAAATATATACTGTGTACACTAGAGAGTTTTACGATATACCCAATATAAGTTATGGTTCATTCTACAGTTCACTGAAAAGAAATATACGTCAGTTATACTGATACATTTGCCACAACAGAGAACCATAACAAAATCACAACTTGATTGTTTTTCAGAATTCGATAACAGAAACGTACTGGCTCAAAAAAAACTCTCTACTAACTAAACTCCAAACAGACAGACAAGAGAATCCTGTATGAAGTAATCATAGGAAAAAATAACTAATCAACTAACAAAGAAGATTAGAGGTTCAACTTATTGATTAACTCAAAGGCTATTATAATAAATTCATTATTGATCACTGTTAGAATACTGGTCGTTGGTTGTTTAAATCCTCTGGACCTCCACACACCCGGAAAGCCGAAATATTGCAATAGATTGCATTTTCCAAGAATGCTGAATTGTATAGGCAGTTTTTTGAACACAGGGAAACTTAAGACACCAGGCACGCAAACCAAAGAATTTGAAGACCCTCTGTAATTAAATATATTAGAAGCCTGATGTTATAAAAAGTGTAAACTAGTAAAAAACGTTAGATGGACGAAAATGGTTAAACATTTCCAATTTAAAAATATGTATTTTTAATTAAAATTAAAATCAAATTATTTAATTGTATTTACATTTGAAATATAATTCGTTATAACGCAATGAATAACCTAAGACAGTTATGAGTAGTTTAAAAACCTAAACACAACTGCTTAAAAGGCGTTTATTTTTTACTTTGAAAATATCAGTGCTATTTTGGATTCAATGATATATTCCCCCTAATAATTGTTTTTTCAATTTGAAAGGTTTGATAATTTTATCTAAACCATTTTCTTAACTAAAAACTAAGTTTACCGAACTTTGTAAGATTCATTTACAAAAAGTAAACATCAAACACATCTGGAGCCTTAATGCATAGGCCATACCACGTGATAACAAGTCTAACCAGAAAATGTTAAAATTGACAAGTAATGGATAGCAGATATTAGTAATCAGATTGGCAGAATTCTACCTTATATTATGAATATAAAAACATATTTTGATTGAATTACGAGTCTAACATAATATTGATTGTAAGGTATTCTTATAATTATAAGTTTTATTTAAGTGTGTTCTTGGTATAAAAGTAGGAGTAGAGTGAAAAACTGTATTTATGACGATTTTACTTTAGGGGGGATTATGGACAGCCATTAAAAATGTTCAAATTGTAAGTTTACTAGAAGCGATTGAAAATTAAACTGAAAAAGTAAATCGCATTTCAGATTCATTATAAATTCATTTTGATATAATCCTACACAATTGTTTAGATTATCATCACTCCAGATATTTAAGTCTCTGGTCCATCATTTATTAGGTAACATAAAGGGACTGTAATTTTCTTTGTTTAAATTTTCTTTGATGGATGATTTGAAAGGATAATACGAATTTTTGAAATATTTTTACATCATTATACAGGCGGTGTATCAAAAATGAATGACCTGATTTTAAAAACTGAATATCTATTGCTAAAATTGTACTACACAATAAATAGATTTTTATTGTCAAAATACTCACAAAATCTTAAAGTTTTTAGGTTAATTTTTCCCAACAGGATGGAGCTCCCTCACTGGCAAGACAACAATGTTCCGGCAGGCTTCTCAACAACACTACTGCCCCCACCGCTGGATAGGGGCCGCCACGGGACCTTGAGGATAATGCCCTTCATTCTTGTGCCTACCAAGATCACCTAGACTTGACTCATGCGACTTTTCTCTTGTGGGGATATGTGAAGGAAAAAGTGTTTGTTTCTCCCTCTAACACATGACATACGAGAAGAACTAAAGAACAGAATAACTGTCGCAATAAGGTCTGTGAAAACGCAGATACGTTGTGTAAAGGTATTATGAGGAATTTTGCTATCGTCTGGATGTTGTTCGCGCTGGCCTTGCTGGTGGTACACTATGGAACATTTGTAATAACATACCTAAAACGTAACAGATTATTGTTGAGTATTTTGCAATAAATATTATTTTTGTAGTACATTTTTTAGCGATAGATATATTGTGTTTTAAAATCAGGTCATTCATTTTTGAATACCACACTGTATAATACACAAAATGCTGAATTTAACGTTCTTGAAAATGGTAGAATGAATGAATAGGTTAATTATTAGTTCAGTAGATGTGCGGGCTATCTTTGAAATTATGAATATATAAACACGGTTGAATTGCATATTTGAAAAGTTAAAAATGCCTTAATCAGTACTCATGGTACGTCGATATCATTTAAACTCAGATGAAAGAACTTTACTAAGTTTGTAAAATATAACACGTTAGTCAAGCCAGTTAAAGACTATATGTGTACTCACTGAAACTAACAGTCCAATGTAATTATCACGAGAGTTACGAAGTGGCTGTTTTTAGAGAGTTGACATTTGAATCGCAGAAAATAAAGTGGTTTATCTAGACATCTGTTGGGACATCTTTAACAGAACGATGGCAAACGTATTTCCTGGCGTTTATCCTAGTGCAACAAAAGCTGTTCGCATTGAAACTGGGATTACATCGCAAAGCCATACAAGGTTCAATGAATCATGAACAACACGAATGGGACAAAACTTTATTTATGGCAGGTTAAATATTTTATTTGTGCGTTAAATAGGGACGGCGTTACTAAGCGAAAGTTTGACCGCAAGAGAAGACCCTAGGGGCTGGTTGGTTCTACCAAGTAATTTTTTAATTGCATGAATAGACAAATTAATTATTTACATGATCTACTCATTTAAAATAAAAATGTAAATTTTTTTGCCGTATTCTGAATACCCCAAGGGGGGGTATTAGCTGTTAAAAATGCTGGTTCCTACCATTAATTTGACTAAATGAAAAACACGTTTTTTGTGAGGAAATTAATTGCATTATATTATATTACATTGTTAAACAACTATTAATAAATTTAAGGAACATTGGATTAATGGATTAAGTAAGATTTAGGGATTGAGTTTCATTACCGACAAGTGGAAGAAATATGGTATCTAAAATGTAATAAAATATATTTTTTTTTAAATATGGTTTATTTTCAAGAAATTATTTCTAAAAATGGAACTCAAAACTATCATGGCTATATAGGTTTTTACAGGAATAATTATTTCGAATAAATTGAAAATTTTGAGAAGAAATAAAGTTCATAGTGGTGTATTCTATTTTAATAAAAAAATATATAATTATACAATAGTTTGAAATATATTTGTTTTGCTGTTAATAATGCCTGGTATAACAGGCTTAAACGTATAAAGTTTATGACGATAGTTTTTTGTAAAAACAATTTTATGCCTGTGAGGCATTGAATTTTAAACGTGAAAATAACCCTCTAGGGGTGGGGGAGGAGAGTAAGAGACCATATTTGCCTAAAAGCTAATCATTGATAAAAAGAGGTATTGGCCTCTAAACAATGACTACTAACTACACTTGTAGCACGTTTGGTTATCAAACCACCAAATTGCATACTTGAAACTTTTAAATTTAGAACGTGATTAGAGAGTTTAATCAATTCCTTCTCTAACTCACTCTCACTGTTCAATAATCTAGTTTAGTACTGTGAATACAAGTTACTTTACGAGTTTATTGAGAAATCCAAACAACCAGTAACTCTGTACAGTCAACTTTAATCCTACATTTGTCAAGTTTCTACGTCATTCATTTCAATACTAACCAAAATAAACATTATCATATTTAGCCTATATATATACATCATTAAATACATCCTAACAACCCCCTTGTCTCTAGCTACAACACACCACTTCAACAGTAATGTAACAACTCAATGTTGATGTCACCTAAATCAAAAATAAAATATTTTTCCACGTCTTCCTGTAAATCACAAACCAAAGATGGAAAGGCATTTGGTTGCAGTAAACCAGTTGTTTGGTTAGTTATAAAAAAACAAAATGTCTGTATGACTCAAACTTGTCGATTTAAATATTGGAACTGTAATATCTTGTCGCCGCGCATTTACTGCAGCGCTGTTAGCTACTTGGCAGCCATTAGGCTCCGGTTTAATTTTAAGGACCTAGAGAAATGTAGTTATAAAACATTCGTCGTGATTGGTTTGTAGAAGTAAAAAAGTTACTACTTCTGTGGTGGTACTGGAGAAAATATCGGTGGGCCCCACCTGACTAATGGGGAAAACTTTAAACATAGCGGCTTACACTCGTTTAATTCAATTATTATCGAACTATTCGATATATTATCCTAATTTTCGATGGGCTAGACCAACAAATGTAAAAATACTGTACAATATTTATAGATTTGCGCGGATTTCAGTGGAGACAAACGCTTTTGTGACGGCAAGTAAGCTCAAACCCACATGTATATGTAGAAATTTATCACATAATTTCCTCATATTCATCGCCATTTTAAAATTCTCAATAAAATTAGTTAACTTCTTGAATGTGTTTATTGTTTACATGCACAAATGACTGTAAC